>NC_064626.1:409011222-409314252 GCF_023864275.1 Schistocerca cancellata | reverse complement strand
GGCTAAGTTCCGTGTTTGTCTGTACGTTGTATTTCCGAAAATGAGAATGAGAACCCACCCAGCATTTGATTGGATAGGGACAGGAAACCACTTAAAAACTTCACTCGTGCTGCCAGGCGTACCACACCAGTAATCTTTAATGTGACGTGCGATTTCTGTTTGGATCTAGCTCGTAACATATGAACAAATCAATATAATTTCCCCGCTGCAAAATGGTATTTACCGCCATAGTCATATGCAACTATATTTCTGCGAGAATAGTCTCTACTCAGAAAATCCGTTATAAAAAGCGCAGCACAAATGTGGATGGAGTCCGTGATACGCATTTTCAGCGCGATTTTCTAACTGTATTCCATATAATATTAATATTTGTAAGAACTATTGTACTACTGTATTTGGTTTGGACAGGTATATTTCTCTCCTTCTTCTTATGTATTATGCAACTACGAAGGCAAGGGCATACCACCTCCACTAAGACCGTGTCAAGTAAAGCACAGTGGTATCTGAAACACATTTAGGTTGCTGACAACTTTACTTCATTTCTCGAACATATATTATGAAAAACTACTACGCATTTTACGGAGTATTTTAAAAAATTGTGATACTTTTCCTGTTAGAATTACTACAGGATCCTATATTACAGCCCTTTTTCACTGTAACGTTTTACGATCGGACATTGGAGGAAAGAGTCCTTTCACATTTCGTGGATCATTGTTGTCCGTCATGGTGAGGATGTGAAATCGTAATAGCCGCAGATTATGGTGACTTTATTACCGATCAAATAATGGATAGTACATTAGTTCTAACAGTTATTAATGTTAGCATCAGAGTAACTGAGTGAAGCTTCCTAATGTTAACATCAGAATAAATGATTCATGCTACAGCAATTCAAAACATGTCCCTTGAACATAATCATTAGGCGTACTCTGTTTAAGTAAGACGGACCGAGCACTCAAAATATTTTTTCCACGGTTATAGACAGAAAATTGCTGCTACAATAGATGTAGAAAAATAATATTCTTACAGCTTTAAGTTACTAATTCGTTTAGATTACGTAATGCAAATAAACACATCAAGGTTTTGCTTGAATGAGACATCCTAAAGTACAAGAATTTCCGTTTAGGTGTTTTCGATTTCCCTCTTATATTTTTGCGTTATGGGAGACCACTAAAGATAGAGTATTTCTATTACCCAGAAGAATCAAGTAAATGAGGGCACTCGACTGACTAAAGAACAAACCAACACCACCTGAGTCAGAAATGAGACTTAGAAACGAAGATTTCTTCTCTTTCTAGCCATTAGTTCGTGCCCACATTCTGTGACTCATTTCTTTCATGTTTTTGAAACACACTGAAATTCAGCTGCAAGAGGCCTCCTGTTTCTCTAAGGGTCAAGTGCACATCTGTCTTGTGGGTAACAATGATCAGTCCTTGTGGAAGGTAGTGCTATACATTTGTGTTGTTAGGAGCGAGAGGGATTGTATTTCGGCACCAACTCATAACTTGCGCTTCTAGAAAAGCCCGAAGGGGACACAGAGCTTAACATCCTCATCCAACGGACCCGTCGCCATCAACAGTGCCACACGTCGTCACTCTACGAGTCACTGTGAAGAGGTTTATCGTTTAACATAGGACTCTGACGTTCAGTGCGATCAACAGAACTATTGACGTCTACTTTTTTCCGTCATCTTGCAGATAAGACACATCCGATTGTTATTACTGGTGCTACCAAAATTGGCATCGCCCGCCTCTGAATCGAGTGAGCACAGTAGGTCCAGCTTTAACGACGTTAACTATGATGGTTACCAGCGCTGTACGAAATGGCACTCACATAGAGACATGATGAGTTTTCTGAAAAACGTGATTAATTTTCGCTTGGAATTCAGATATCAACCGTTATCGTTATTTAGGCGGATGTTATACTTTGCGATTTTGCAACAGTCGTTTCTACGCTGTGAACCAATAATATCATTTGAATGTACACAGCAGACTGATACACTCGTTTGGGCCGGGCATCGAACTTGGGTGTTAGCCTTTCGCGGCTACCGCTCTAGTAAGTGAGCCATTCAAACTTACCTCATGCTTCGATAAAATGCGTAAGTTCGCCAATACCTCTTTCCTTCTGTTACAGACTCTACCTAAGCTTCCTTAATTCACTGATGGCCTAGGGCTACTTGAACGAATATTGGGCGATTTCTTTCCGTCAACGATGCAGTCATTAGAAACGGCAGGCACACCTTGAAAGGGGGTAATGTGAATTAAGATGTACACATTTTCGATGTGTCAAGAAGTTTTCATTCTAGGGCACATTCAGTTGCAGTATTGGAGTTCCATTCTGATACATTTTATAATTTTACATTCTTTAAAAACATATTTAATATTTTTGTTTTACACTGGGAAACATTCCGATATTTTACAAAATGGCTCTGAGCACTATGGGACTCAACTGCTGCGGTCATAAGTCTCCTAGAACTTAGAACTACTTAAATCTAACTAACCTAGGACATCACACACATCCATGCCCGAGGCAGGATTCGAACCTGCGATCGTAGCGGCCGATATTTTACAGCGGAGAGCTGTAGGATTCTGTGCTGCGTTACAGGAATGCTATCAGTTGATAGCGAAGCGTCCAGGGCCGAGATCCTTGCATTTGGCCGGGGAAATATTTGGTAACTGTGTCAAAAAGCCCGCTGAAGAATGTGAAGTTGCATATGAACGCTCAGGAAACTTTCGCTCACATCTTGTGCTTCCGTATTCTCAATATAAACGATAATTACCTGCAACATTGTTCCCGATTACTTTCAGCATAATTATGCTCTCTTAAAATTATGGTACCGTCAGCCCCATTATTAAGAGACAGAAAATAAGGGATATGTAACTTTTGTACAGCTCATATTTGAGAAACTTGCTCCAGCTGTGTTGACCTGCTAGAAAATATGGACACAGTTCCTCTGTCATGCTTTAATATTTAGACACAGTTTCCGAACATGTCTTAACATTAATGATTTACTTTTGCCGGAAGAAGCACCATTGATTTGAAACAAAGCGAAAATCGCGCTGAGTGGGTTCGATATAGATGGGAGTTGGGACGAAGCAAGCTTATTGTGTTACTACCCGATCTACATCTACATCTACAAGGTTACTCTGCAATTCACACTTAAGTGCCTGGCAGAGGGTTCATCGAACCATTTTCATACTACTTCTCTACCATTCCACTCTCGAATTGCGCGTGGGAAAAATGAACATCTAAATCTTTCCGTTCGAGCTCTGATTTCTCTTATTTTATTATGATGATCATTTCTCCCTACGTAGGTGGGCGTCAACTAAATATTTTCGCATTCGGAAGAGAAAGTTGGTGATTGAAATTTCGTAAATAGATCTCGCCGCAAAGAAACTTATTTCGCAGCTATTGGAGAAGTATAATTGATGTATGTCGTATGTGGCTACACTGGAGCGTACCAGGTTTGCGTGATACGCGGCACATTCAGCTACTGCGTTAAACTGATATAAATATTCCTAGAAAGTGCTGCTCCACAGCTGTAATGTCCTTAATGAAAGACATGTATATAAACACCATCAGCAGCTGTTGTGTAAACATTAATGAAATGTGTTAGTAGTTCAGTCTGTGTGAACCACCTTCTGGCATTGAACAAAAAGTTGTTTTAAAATCTTTCTTTCTGATGTATTTAACATAATCAACATAAAAAACTGTGTGTAATACCTAAGAAGGTAAGATGCTAAGTCGATAAAGTGATAAAAAGATGGTCCACAGCAGTTGATTATGTGTATAAACATCTCTATCATTAAGCTGATATGGAAGGTACTCCCGGATATAAAGCGAAAGATCACCATAGCTATTTTTTCCTAGTTTAATTTTCCCAAACTTCTATATGGCTGGTATTATTCTCTCACAGCTATTACACTGGCACACAACTACTTTACGAAGATAAAGTCTTTCGTTTCAAAAGAACGCTTTTAAATATTATATACTTCATCAGTTTTCCTGTAGCATGGATATCTTTAGTATACTTTTAAAGAATGGATGCTGCTAACACGACGTTTTTGCTTCCTAATGAATATTTTACACAATAATAGTACCGTTAAGACTTAACAGACGGATGATGTTTCGGACAGTAAACGTTCTGCTAAGGCTTGATGTGAACTAGTGACCAGACGCGTTGTCGACGATTCGCGACAGAGTATTGATCGGCTCACGGATCTCCGAAAGAGCGTCGCCTACAGACCGACTGCCCCCACCTCATGTGCCACTTGCTGGAACTGAAGTCTTGCCTGCCTTCCACTAGCTGCCCGTACGAAATTGCACTGTAAAGCGGTCGATCAAGCTTTTATCGTCGGCGGATTTCATAAACTGAAACTCGAATTATTTGCAATTTATTCTTCTACTGTCAAAAAGGAGGAACTAGGAATTGTTAATAATGTATCTTAAAAAATACTTGAAAGATGTACCGCTGCTTGCTCTCATCCTAAGTAGACTCAGAAAAATATTCAATGGGCAGAACATCTCATCCATGGAAGCTGACGTCGTGAGGGACAAAACTTATATTTTAACACGAAGGAAATTTCTTATTCTTTAACGATACTTTTTTTAAGTAACTGCTATCTTCCCTCGATCAAAATTTGGTGAAATAAGTGATTATAGAACTGTAAATTAGGCTTAATGCACCAAGCAGGTAGACACTGTTCACTCCGTGGAACCGTTTACGACCAGGCACTCATATACAACCGCTCGCTCACCGATAGATCTGTACCTACAGATTGGAAAATTGCGCAGGTCGCACCAGTGTTTAAGAAGGGTAGTAGGAGTAATCCATCTAACTACAGACCTATATCATTGACGTCGGTTTGCAGTAGGGTTTTGGAGCATATACTGTATTCAAACATTATGAATCACCTCGAAGGGAACGATCTATTGATACGTAATCAGCATGGTTTCAGAAAACATCGTTCTTGTGCAACGCAGCTAGCTCTTTATTCGCACGAAATAATGGCCGCTATCGACAGGGGATCTCAAGTTGATTCCGTATTTCTAGATTTCCGGAAAGCTTTTGACACCGTTCCTCACAAGCGACTTCTAATCAAACTGCGGACCTATCGGGTATCGTCTCAGTTGTGCGACTGGATTCGTGATTTCCTGTCAGGAAGGTCGCAGCTCGTAGTAATAGACGGCAAATCATCGAGTAAAACTGAAGTGATATCAGGTGTTCCCCAGGGAAGCGTCCTGGGACCTCTGCTGTTCCTGATCTATATAAATGACCTGGGTGACAATCTGAGCAGTTCTCTTAGGTTGTTCGCAGATGATGCTGTAATTTACCGTCTAGTAAGGTCATCCGAAGACCAGTATCAGTTGCAAAGCGATTTAGAAAAGATTGCTGTATGGTATGGCAGGTGTCAGTTGACGCTAAATAACGAAAAGTGTGAGGTGATCTACATGAGTTCCAAAAGAAATTCGTTGGAATTCGATTACTCGATAAATAGTACAATTCTCAAGGCTGTCAGTTCAACTAAGTACCTGGGTGTTAAAATTACGAACAACTTCAGTTGGAAAGACCACATAGATAATATTGTGGGGAAGGCGAGCGGGGTTGCGTTTCATTGGCAGGACACTTAGAAGATGCAACAAGCCCACTAAAGAGACAGCTTACACTACACTCGTTCGTCCTCTGTTAGAATATTGCTGCGCGGTGTGGGATCCTTACCAGGTGGGATTGACGGAGGACATCGAAAGGGTGCAAAAAAAGGGCAGCTCGTTTTGTATTATCACGTGGTAGGGGAGAGTGTGTGGCAGATATGATACGCGAATTGGGATGGAAGTCATTACAGCAAAGACGTTTTTCGTCGCGGCGAGATTCAAAATGGCTGTGAGCACTATGGGACTCAACATTTGTGGTCATCAGTCCTCTAGAACTTAGAACTACTTAAACCTAACTAACCTAAGGGCATCACACACATCCATGCCCGAGGCAGGATTCGAACCTGCGACCGTAGCGGTCACGCGGCTCCAGACTGACGCGCCTAGAACCGCACGGCCACAACGGCCGGCCACGGCAAGATCTATTTACGAAATTTCAGTCAGCAACTTTCTCTTCCGAATGCGAAAATATTTTGTTGAGCCCAACCTACATAGGTAGGAATGATCATCAAAATAAAATAAGAGAAATCAGAGCTCGAACAGAAAGGTTTAGGTGTTCGTTTTCCCGCGCGCAGTTCGGGAGTGGAATGGTAGAGAGATAGTATGATTGTGGTTCGACGAACCCTCTGCCAAGCACTTAAATGTGAATTGCAGAGTAGTCATGAAGATGATGTAGGCAATTAAAATCATATGTAATCGGGTTCGTGCTACATCCAGTGAGACATCGCAGATAATACTTCAGTCACAACAGGATTGGTATGTGTCCCTGGAGTCACTGAAGCATTTTTCTCTCTCGATTGTGCTCGAAACTTGCTTCCGTCAAATGTACAGCTAACACTAATGTACGAATATGAGGGTACTTCAACTTCCACTAAGTGTAATGTAATTCTATTGCCTAAAATAAATCGCTCACAACTTTTTTCTTCTAGAGCGGTGCTCAGTGTTACTTGAAAGTTTTTATCAGAAAAATAATAATTTCGTGTGGCTCAATGATCTAGTGCTAGCGCTTCAATTAAACGCCACTCCAGCGACTTTCGTGTCCCTAACCTATCCCATTTACCGAACCAGGGAAAGGGTACTTACAGTGTACCGCGGAGTCCGAAGTACGTGTCATTTCTGGCTAAGTTAAAACGAAGAATGAAAAATCTGTCGGCCGACCGAGATTCGATCTCGCGACCTTCGAGGTGTCCTCATTACCTCTAGACAATCTGGCTCAGTGACGTACTTATTCGCACTAATGCAAGAACTCCCGATAAAGCGTTCAAATACCTACATTGTAGCAAAGAAATTGAATAAGAAAACAGCGTTTGCGAAATGATGTAATTAGGATCTAATTCTTAATACCTTACGCGACACATTGGAAAAGTTATCTTTGTCCACTCACTTCATTTGGATTGACGCTCAAACTGGACATGACGAAATGAAAGCTAATGATAGAAAAGTATGTTTTATCACCAATTGATGAAATGAAAGCTTATGATACAAAAGCGTGTTTTATCACCAATTTATTTGGAAAACTGTAAGCAAAAGACTGATTATGAAAATGGCTTCATTTGATTCAAGTACTGGTTTTCTCTTCTCAAGAATTTTCTAAACGTTTAAGAATCTAGTGCGTTGGTTTATTCTCACGTTTGAGTTTGAGTTTAATTTTTTTCCTCTACTTTCGTCAAATCCCGCAGAACAGTCAAATTCATTGTATGTAAAAAATCTAACCCAAAAATGTATTAAGTAGTGAATGAAAAAAGATGAGGAAGATGCTGCTCATCAGTCGGCTTCCTATAGCTGAGATTCGAGATGTGCCGTACAGGCCGCTGCGCTGACACTTTCTCTCGTTTTTACGTTATTTTATTGACTATGAGCATCTTCAAAAAAACGTGAGTTTCACTTTTGATAATGGCAAAATATGTGAATGAGAAGTTTAACACGATGTAAAGATATTGAAATACATTGACAAGATATGATCTCGTAAAATCCAATTGATAACAAAAGCAAAACAGATGCATGCGAGTTGTCGTAGTGATTAGGACTGGACAAACGTCTTCTATAGGCTTGGACTCATCTTCAATTTGTTGTTTCTATTTACAGTTTCTACAGTTTTTTTTGCTGCGTTTCGTGTTTGCTTAAAATAGTGGGGGAATATACATACTTAACTTCGGAAGAGAATACTTCGAGTTAAGGAATTTAAAAAATAATGACTCCACCAATTTAGATGTAAATGATTAACTAAAACCAGGATCCCCTAGTACTGTAGTAAGTGCAACTGATTACGGGTTGATGGCCTTTGGTTCGAATCCGGAAGTTCCCGGCGCTTCTGCAGTATGGAGACATCCAATAAGATATCCATTCAGAAAATATGCGACAAGCTGATCTTTCCTCACCCTCGAGGTGAGGAGAGATCTGTTGCGAGAACCTGACTACTACCCGCGGACAGATGAGTGGTGGTTGAGAAAATTTGGACAATAATTCCAACAATTAGCAGAACTCGGTAAACCGAAGTAAAGTCGTGTGGCATGGTTGGCTTGGAGATCCTGTGGGGCAGATCCAGCCTACTAGTTGAAAAGGGTTTTCCCCACCGTTCTCTCACATTGGCACCTTCCCTTCGCGAAATGAGAGAGTTAGATGTGTCTAGTGCACCTGGAAAGTGTAGATGACTGTAATGGTTGTGTGTTTATAGAGTGGTGTATTTTTGTTGGATGACGATCATGAGAGAAGTAAGAGGGTGAAACTTGGTGCTGGCTCACGGTGACCCAAATTAAAGTTTTCCGAGATTTCCCTAAATAGCTGAAGGCAAATGCCGGGATGGTTCCATTAAAAAAGGGCACTGCCGGTTTCCTTCCTCACCTTTCCTTAATCCGAGCTTGTGATCCTTCTCTAATAACCGCAATGTCGACGGTACATTGAACTCTAACCCTCCTTTATCATTATCCGCTGCGAAAATTAAATTAGGTATGTGAGAAATATCAGTAATATGAGCATATCGCAACCCAGAAGAATAATTTTGTTCAAGACTGATGGATTTATAGAAAATATTGCTCATTTAATTGCAGCAGAGACTATATGTGTTACATAAATAGCTACACGAAAGTCTTTGCGATATTATCAGTTAGGGTATATTTCTCAGTTTAATAATTAGTTTCCTAAAATGACGCATTGTTTTGCTATTTTAGTTCTATAAATTATTTTAGATGCACATAAAAGAGAACAAATATTCCGTGTAAGCAACTGGTAATACGAGAGGTTATCTAGTTCCTTCTTTTAGTTGCAGTTTTGATCTTGTGTTGCGCAGTTAATACGCATGGAGCATTTTTGTGAAAGTGTTGGATCTCTGCCTCGTTATAGAATTATGAACCAAAGAAATGAAACGAAGGATATCACAGAGAATAGACGATAGCTTGCCACCTACATGTCAGCTATGCTACTTACATTGTCGTTGTCATTACTAGATTCCCCTTAAATTCCTTAAAAGAAAACGATTTACAACGCCAGATAACTGCAAATATCACATTTCATCTGCAGGTCGTTTAGAAGGTGCACTGAGTTGTGTATCCAGGAAAATAGGCACTCGTTTGAACACCTCACTTTTTTCAAAAATGGTTCAAATGGCTCTGAGCACTATGAGACTTAACATCTGAGGTCACCAGTCTCCTAAAACTTAGAACTACTTAAACCTAACTCACCTAAGGACATCACACACATCCATGCCGGAGGCAGGATTCGAACCTGCGACCATAACAATTGGGCGATTCCGGACTGAAGCGCCTAGATCCGCTCGGTCACAACGGCCGGCCCTCACTTTTTTAAATGAATATTCCGCCACCGGAACATCGGTCCGAACATAGCCAGCTACAGCAATTTGCATCTACCCCTGAAACTTTTAAGGCGTCTAGCACCTTTACTAAAATTGTTAAAAATTTGATTTTAAATGATTTGTAAGCAGTTAATTTAAATACATCTGCTAAATCATAGAAAAAAATTATGTCGTATTAAAAAAGAATGTAACTCGTTTCTATAACTTTCAGGAAAATAGCTAAGCACATAATGAGCATAATTTCTCAGAAACAGTAACATTTCTTTCGTTTACCTATTTAAATAAGCTTTACTTTCTCTTATTAATGTACACGTTAGAGCGAGATATATTATCCCTGAAACACCCTGGTTGGTTGGTTCAAATGGCTCTGAGCACTATGGGACCCAACTGCTGCGGTCATCAGTCCCCTAGAACTTAGAACTAATTAAACCTAACTAACCTAAGGACATCACGCACATCCATGCCCGAGGCAGGATTCGAACCTGCGACCGTAGCAGCAGCGCGGCTCCGGACTGGAGCGCTTAGAACCGCACGAGAAACACCCTGTATATTCCATTGTTGTTCTTCTTTTCCCTAACGTTTATCCCGTATCTCTACTCGGTCGACATGTAAATTTATGGATTTGGCAACGTTAGAGCTAGACGATGGCCGGATGCCCTCCTTTCGCCATCCCTTCTTTCCCACCCCCGCACCCTGCGAGGGTCGAAAGTTGTGTATCCTGTCTGTCTGTGTTATCCCATGTGAAAGTGAAAGAACGTTTTGAAAATGTTTACGAATAGTGTAACTGAGACGGGATGTCGGTACAGGCCGGTATTCACCTATTCGAATATGGGAAACCGCGTAAAAACCACATGAAAGCTGGCCTGCACAGGTTGCGTCGTCGTTAATACGCCCGGAAGATTCGACCTGGGGCGAATCCCGGCAGCGACATGCTAACGTGGGCGCCTATCCGGGCGGGGTCCACGGTTCTTACTATTCCACCCATCCGTGGTATCTTAAAACTGAGGCCACAGCGCGAGCAATATGGGGCAGGGTAATTAATTTATGAACAAACTAGGACCTTCCCCCACCCCATAAACACACACTAGAACATAATTGTGGACTTGTGCCTAGACATATTGACATAATCGTACAACGTTATCACATGGGCAGCCACAACCATTTAAATTCATGCTAAATTGTACTTGAAATAAAACCTTAAACACGTTTGCAGCTGACCGCGTCCTGTGCTTTACCTTCGCGACAACCAACTGCAAAGTTTGCCATTCTAAGTCGGGTCTCTTCTATCTGATATGTTTGGCCCCAGTTTGGACTAGTTTGTTATTGTGCCTAATCAAATAGTTCAAATGGCTCTGAGTACTATGGGCTCAACTTCTGAGGTTATCAGTCCCCTAGAACTTAGAACTACTTAAACTTTACTAACCTAAGGACATCACACATATCCATGCTCGAGGCAGGATCCGAACCTGCGATCGTAATGGTCACGAAGTTCCAGACAGTAGCGCCTAGAACCGCTCGGCCATCCCGGCCGGCTATTGTGCCTAATCTCGTGCACTATTCGTCCCAGTGTTTTGTCGAGTGTTATTTGTTGACCGCTTCCCCTGTTCGTGGGGTTGCGTGCTGCGACTAATGAACGTTGGGAGCGTCTTCCTGTGCTAATATATGTGACACCAATGTAAGTATTTTTCATTTAGGTTTATTTTTATTGGCCGTCTTTAATTTTTTAATCTTGTAGATAACAAGGATGCTTTTCTTTCTATGTCGTATCATCTGAGCATGCTGCTTTAACGCGTGGAAATCATTAATTAACACCAGTTAGCGATTTTATTAATTTTTAGTTCACCATAAATCTGTATTTTTTTAGGACAGAGTTGTCCAGAATTCTTCACATGACAGTCGTAACGTTACGTGTGTTGAAATACAGTTCTAAACAAATGCAACTGGGGGTTACTTGAAATCTCTGTTTTTAAACAACGTTTTCCTGTACAGTAGTAGTAGGTCTGTAGCGTGGCATAGATTGGTACTTTAATTCAGTCATTAGCGCAGTAATCCGAGGTATCGTGCTTTCGAGGGAGTCTGAAAAAATGAGGAACGGCGCAGGAGGAAAGCGCGTGAATGGAGCAGTTTGCGGAAGGCGGCCTGCAATGGCGCCCCCGTCGGCCGCGCCCTCGCGCTGGGGGAAAGACGCGGCACAAAGGCAGGCCGGCGTACAATGAATGTATCGCCCTCGGAGGGGCAGCCCGCGCCGCCATCTTGGTCAGCTGTGACCTTGTTATCGACTGTCTTAATGGCCGGACTTCGCGACCCGCCGAGCCAACTTGCGGGCCTCCGCCTGAGCCCCGGGATACAAACTGCGGCGCGATATTAATGTGCCGGATTACGGCGTCTGACGTTCCCGCTGCTGCTGAACGATGGCCGCGCAAGTTGTGACGTGCGGCCGAGCGCCCGTAGATTCCTTTATGAATGCGTCAAGTTCCTCTCCCAGGCGTTGGGCAACCGTTACAGTTGAGTTGCAACTCCTGGTAAAACATTCTGCTGTTACTCAGGCTTTGCCGTCTAACTTCAAACTTTTTTTGTATTCATGTTTCGTATCATTTGCTCCGCTATCTTCTGCTATCATTGTACACTTTTGCTCTTCTCTCATTGTTTTCTCGTTTGCAGAGAAGAATGTAGTATTTGCGCGTCGATTTTTGTCTAATATTAGTTGCAGCAAATATGTCATACCCGAATGTATAAACATTCGTATTTCGGAGGACAACGGTTCAAATCCTCGTCCGCCAACCGAGATGTTGGTTTTTCGTGATTCCCTTAAATCGTTTAAGGGGAACACCGGGATGGTTCCTTTGAAAGGGGACGGCCGATTTCCTTCCCCATCGTTCCTCAGTCGGAGCTTGTGCTCCACCTCTAATGACTTCGACGTATCGATGAATGTAAGCTATAACAAGAGGTTTGTTGCAAACTGCATGCTGCACTGTGAAACACATTGCAAATCAGTAAAGTGATACGCGAGAAAAAGAAAAGGTCTTGAAACATTTTAGCATATACCATCGAACATCAGTTTAATATAACACCAAGTAGTTCTGTATTTCTCATGTTACTGATGTCTACTGATAAGACAAAACTACAAAGGAACAATTTTACGTCAAGGCGGGACCATCATTTCTGTAGCTACTCCTTATAATAACGATGCTCATGCACACATAATTTTTACATATTTCTGCTGCTGTCACCATCTAGTTTCACTTTGCTGTGCGAAATCGTCGTCATTAATATCGCAATGTGAAATGTACATTCTCAATAATTTTGTACTAAGCTAGAAAATGTTCGTAAGCTTATTCATTGTTCACTTGTTGTAGTTGGGATTCACAGTTATAAAAAATATTTTGAAGGACATCATCTTTACGCCAGTGACTGTTATAAGTTTTTATTACACTATTACAATTTCAGCCTTAGGCCATTGTCAAGTGCTTAAAACCACAACATCATCCTAAGACCGAAATGGCTCTGAGCACTATAGGACTTAATATCTATGGTCATCAGTCCCCTAGAACTTAAAACTACTTAAACCTAACTAACCTAAGGACATCACACAACACCCAGTCATCACGAGGCAGAGAAAATCCCTGACCCCGCCGGGAATCGAACCCGGGCGTGGGAAGCGAGAACGCTACCGCACGACCACGAGCTGCGGACGATGTCCTTCAAAAAATTATTTATTGTTGTTTGGATGTTTGGGGGCACTCATTTTTGTATCATATAATTTTTTTTCAGTTTCAGTGTTTGCCTTTGTTTCTGTACGGTCTGCAAGCTTGGAATTTTTTTTTCTTTCATTTTTATTCCTATTGCGTTCTGTATTTTGAAGTCAAACGATTTGAAATGCTACCAGCTTATGAATTATCGGGTGTCTTTCGTTTTCGTGAATGTTTCACTTATAACATGCAGCTGAGCACTTAAAAAGCCTACTGGAATACCAAACGGAGGCATCTAATATTCAGCACTACGAGATCTTCCTGGGCGAAATTAAATTTTAGCAAGTCTAGTGTTCCGTTCTACAAGAAAATACAGGGGGTGACCAAAATATGAAAAAACCGCAAATACATCATATTTCCATTCCTAATACGATGTAGAAAAACTGTTTCCATTAGCCTCAGAATGGTTAAATGTATGATTTTCAAGGGAATCTAATACCATTTTTCCTGCAAAATAGTGGCAAGTTCAGGAACTATGACGAAAGTGGATAGCGATCTCGCAATGTGCTCTCAAAAGTAGACCACAAAGGCTCAGTAACACTGAGATTGACTGTGGTGGCCAGAGGACATGTGAGTTTGCCTCGCGGAGTGTCGGCACGGTTTGAGGCGCCATGTCACGGATTGCGCGGGCCCTCCTGCCGGAGGTTCGAGTCCTCCCTCTGGCATTGGTGTGTGTGTTGTTCTTAGCACAAGCTAGTGTAAGTCTAGGGACCGATGACGTCAGCAGTTTGGTCCCTTAGGAATTCACACACATTTGAACATTTTTTGAGATGTGAGTGACGATTCATTTTCGTGGTCACAAAACTAGTCCTGGGGTATGCTAGCTGTGTGGACGGGGGCCCTGTCGTCTTGGCACACAGCATCACCATTGGGGAACAAACATCGTACCATGGGGTGAACCTTATCAACCACAATAGTCATCACTGATGTCTGGTTTCGGATTTCCAGCGCCCCTGCAATTCCTTGCTTGTAGTGCTTCGTTCGTGTTGTTTTGGTTCTGAAAGGGTTCGCTTGTGCGACGTTCAGTTCCGTATAAACTCCTGCAGATTCCGTCCTCCTATTTTTCGTCAGAATCCTCTTCGATTACAGTCCATCAATACCACTCAACACATACTTTCGTCTGCGTTGCGACTTTGCGGTTGATGTTCTTCCGCTTTCCCTGTAGGCGGTATAAATCTTCGATCTACTTCACTTAGCTCCGACATAAAGCACTCATAACCAAACAGAACACTTTTCTGATCACGACTGACACTTTCAACGTATATAAACGTGACTGTCACTTGTAACGCACAGAGGATATCTACGAGTGCCGTCTGTGGTGAGATAACAGCAGCGAAATCTACAGTTTTGGCCAGCTTCTGCAGTTACGTTCAAGCATGCGTTTCTCGTATTGTTTCCATATTTTTGTTCAACCCCTGTACAAGTGAAACAAACTTTAAGCAGTCGTTTCACTGCATGGTGAAATGTCACCCCTTATTCTCTGCATAACACACCCAAAAGTTGTGAATTACCTCCATCTGCATCTATTCTTTAAAAAAAAAACTCTGGAATTAACGTGTCAGAAGAAGCTGCTATACCACACATTTTCTGTGTGCGATGTGTTTACAGTAACATTTTTTGAGAAATTGTACGAAAGTCAAAATTGTGTTAGGCACTGTTTTATTTTTCTTAATTCCATGTCGAAATAGAGTTCGCAAAAAAAAAAAAAATATTCGTGGCAATAGTAAGTGTACGTCTTAGTTCCATCGCAGTGTTTCTGAAAAATTCTTCAGTCATTCAAAACCCCCAGAGCTAGTTGGCGCAGTGGACTGATACAGCTACATCTCACCTGAAGTGAACTTGGCGGAGTGTGTTTTAGATCCTGCTGCATCAATTTAAAATGCGTTGCCATCTCTGAGGTTTATCTCGACGTGATTAACTAGCGATATATTTTCGGGTTTCTGGCCGAAAAAAAAATGGTTCAAATGGCTCTAAGCACTATGACACTTAACATCTGAGGTCATCAGTCCCCTAGACTTAGAACTACATAAATCTAACTAACCTAAGAACATCACACACAGTCATGCCCGAGGCAGGATTCGAACCTGCGACCGTAGCAGCAGCGCGATTCCGGACTGACGCACCTAGAACCGCTCGGCCACAACGGCCGGCTTTCTGGCCGAGTTGACGGTTTCCTGGAATCGTGATCTGAATAGAAATCTAGCATATATTTTCCATTGTTTTTCCCAAACATTTTCATCCTAAAGTCGCGATGATAGTGCCGACCAGGCACCACGACTGAGAGTATATGATGTTTCCGTTTCGTAACGTCATGTATTAACAGAGAAACTAACGTCATCATCCGTATTCGTGCTTTAAATAAATTCAGAAAATACAGGTGAAACTTTGTACCGTGTCGGTGTTCGAACCCAGACTTTCCGCTTGACGCGATCGTTCTCCGTGACCTCTTCGGGTGTCCTGGCATGCTTTCCTTTCGACCCAAATTCCCATCACGTCGTACGCAAGTTGCATCCCTGTCCATTCCCTTCCAGCTGGCAGCTCACCCTGATTCCCACAGGAATATCAAGAATCCGGTAAAACATCAAATCTCCGCCATCGCTGCGACCAGAAAAAGATCCTGCAAGATCGGGACCAACGACGACTGAAGAGAATCGTTCAACGTGACAGAAGTGCAACACTTACGCAAATTGCTGCAGATTTCAATGCTGGGCCATCAACAAGCGTCAGCGTGCGAACCATTCAGCGAAACATAATCGATATGAGCTTTCGGATCCGAAGGCCCACTCGTGTACCCTTGACAGCTGCACGACACAAATCTTTACGCCTCGCCTGGGACCGTCAACGCTGACATTGGTCTGTTGATGACTGAAAACATGTTGCATTGTCGGACGAGTCCCGTTTCAAATTGTATCGAGCGGTTGGACGTGTACGGGTATGGTGGCAACCTCACGAGTCCATGCAGGGGCTATTCAAGCTGTTGGAGGCTCTGTAAGGTGTGAGGTGTGTGCAGTTGAAAAGGGACACCTCATACGTCTAGATACGACTCTGACAGGTGACACGTACGTAAGCCTCCTTTCTGACCACCTGTATCCATTCATGGCCATTGTGTATTCCGACGGACTTGAGCAATTCCAGCAGGACAATGCGACATCCTACACGTCCAGAATTGCTACAGAGTGGCCTCAGGAACACTCTTCTGAGTTTAAACACTTCCGCTGGCCACCAAACATTATTGAACATATCTAGGATGCCTTGAAACGTGCTGTTCAGAAGAGATGTCCACCTCCTTGCACTCTTGCGGGTTTATGGGCAGCCCTGCAGGATTCATGATGTCAGTCCCCTCCAGCACTACTTCAGACATTAGTTCAGTCCATACTACGTCCTGTTGCCGCACTTCTGCGTACTTGCGGGGTCCCTGCACGATAGTAGGAAGTGTACCAGTTTCTTTGGCTCTTCAGTGTGTATATGTATGTGTGTGTGTATCTTCATGTCATTTGTTATCATCTTCTTAAGTAGCGCCTACAGAGGCAAATTGAGACAAAGAGGGAAGAAAATGTTTTTGTGGGGAAGTGTGGAATTATGGTGGGTACCATGTGTTTCGTATCTCAGTTGAAGCAACTTGAGACGTGTCGGTGGTCCCGAAAGCGACTTTGTGAAATACTTCATTCTGTGAGGCTAGGAAATGAACTATGACGTACAAATACTGTTCGATCGTTTGAGAATGCTGTAGTTGGTACAAATTTTTGCTAATATACGTGAACTGTACATCACTGTTGTCAGATCTAACCATTTTCTGGGACGTTGTAGATTCGAGGCCACTCTATTTGCTGTCTGCCTCCGCATAATAAACTAGCACTGCTGATGAGACATGTTTTGCTTTTAATAAGTTGTTGTGCAGATTATTACTGAAGAAGACAGTACTGATACCCGCTTCTATATTTCAGTTTCTATTTTTAGCTCGATGTTGCCATGGAATAATTAACTTCATAACATTTGTAGTGATATTTTCGTCTTACAAACCTTCAGTCTTCATACGCTTTTGTTCCATCCCAGTTTCTCTGTCCTCTGAATCTTTCACTGTATAGTAAAGTGTTAGACTCTTGTGAAACTTCTTGAAATATTAAAACCATGTCCGGGTCCAGGTTCGAGTTCTGGTACGGCCCATAGGTGTAATATGTTGAAGAATTTCAGCTTACTTTTTTTGATACCGTTACTCCATGACGCGTTAGTGGAATGTTAGCCCGATAGAAGTACGAACACACGGAAAACCACTTTAGAGATAAGTCAGTACTCACTATTTTCATTTTCTTCGTTGATGTAAATAGTTTTTAAATGGACATTTGAAACTCTTGTGGGTTATTGAGAGTTATTGAGGTTTTCTGGAACACAGCTATGGAAATGCCTCTTTGGTACATAATGGAGTGGTCTAATCCTTCTGATGCTAAAGTTTATAGAACTAAATTTCTACATCTCAGACCACCGTGAGGTGTCCGGTAATAGGTTCGGCCACAACGTCCGTCCAAAAAGTTCTGAGATTGATTTTATTCCTGGCGTATACACAACGTCAGTGCAGTGACTACGGTGGCAGGTTGTACTAACAACTAAAACAACTGAGGTGACCGTGAAAACCTGTCGCGACTTCATAGAAGTACAAAACGCTGATGATCCTTTTCTGGAAAAAATCATTACGAGTAGCCAGACTTGTTATCAATACGAACGTACCACGAAATGACAAACACCAGAAAACCACATGAAGGGTCAATGCTTTGACGACAAATTGGCATTCAGACCAAAGTGACATACACGTTGAACAACATCCCAAACATCTACATCTAAGTGATTACTCTGCTATTCGCAATAAAGTGCCTGGCAGAGGGTTCAATGAACCACCTTCAAGCTGTCTCTCTACCCTTCCACTCTCGAACGGCGCGCAAGAAAAACGAGCACTTAAATTTTTCTGTGTGAGTCCTGATTTCTCTTCTTTTATTGTGATGATCATTTCTCCCTATGTAGGTGGGTGCCAAAGGAATGTTTTCGCAATCAGAGGAGAAAACTGGTGATTGAAATTTCATGAGAAGATCCTGTCGCAACGAAAAACGTCTTTGTTTCAATGATTGCCACTCCAATCCACGTATCATGTCTGTGACACTATCTCGCCTATTTCGCGATAATACAAAACAAGCCGCCCTTCTTTGAACTTTTTCAATATCAGACGTCAGTCTCACCTAAAACGGATCCCACACCGCGCAGCAATACTCTAGAACAGAGCGGACAAGTGTAGTGTAAGCAGTCTCTTTAGTAAATATGTTGCACGTTCTAACTGTTCTGCCAATGAATCACAGTCTTTGGTTTGCTCTACCCACAACATTATCTATGTGATCGTTCCAATTTAGGGTAATTGTAGTTGTAATCCCTAAGTATTTAGTTGAATTTACAGCCTTCAGATTTGTGTGACTTATCGCGTAATCGAAATTTAGTGGATTTCTTTTAGTACGCATGTGAATAACTTCACACTTTTCTTTATTCAGGATCAATTGCCACTTTTCACACCACACAGATATCTTATCTCAAACATTTTTCAATTCATTTTGGTCATCTGATGACTTTACAAGACGGTAAATGACAGCATCATCTGCAAACAATCTAAGAAGGCTACTCAGATTGTCTCCTATGTCGTTAATATAGATCAGGAACAATAGAGGGCCTATAACACTTCCTTGGGGAACGCCGGATATTACTTCTGTTTTACTCGGTGACTTTCCGTCTATTAGTAGGAACTGTGTGACCTTTCTGACAGAAAATCACGAATCCAGTCGCATAACTGAGGCGATATTCCATAGGCACACAGTTTGGTTAGAAGACACTTGTGAGAAACAGTATCGAAAGCCTTCTGAAAATCTAAAAATATGGAGTCAATTTGACATCCCCTGTCGATAGCACTCATTACTTCATTAATATAAAGAGCTAGTTGTGTTCCACAAGAACGGTATTTTCTGAATCCGTGCTTGTCTGGGAATTTGTATTGCAATTTTGTGGCGCTTTTCTTCTTACAAAACAAACTTATGAAGAATCGCCATACCTTCTTTTAACTTCATATTTTTAATCAAGCCCATTTGGTGGGACTTTCAGAAACATAATCTAAATAATGTGCTGGACGTGAGTTTTGTGTTGGACTCCCTGTATGAGAGCTCCATCAGCTTTAATTTCTGTTCTTCGTGTCTGCTTTCACCACTGCTACAATGCTATTGTCGGTTCATTTTACGTCGTTTCGGTAAGTCACTTCGAGATACAGCGCTACTGTTACTCACTCTAATAATTTCAATGCTTTTCTGAGTTCAAACAATAATCATCTATGACTTCGTATTACGTTGCTGTAGGCTGTCCTGAGGGTTAACTGCCTGTATTTCTATACACAGGGTACGGCATAAAGCGCACCATGAGACAGGTGGTGTACTTGGTAGTATTTGAGCCACTGTATTGGCGTTCGGGAATAATGGGGTTCATATATCCCCGTTCACCATCCAGATTTAGGATTTCCGTGATATCCTGAAGGCGCATAAGTCAACTGCGGCATTGTGGTTTTGAGAAGGAGATCGCCGAATTCCTTCTGCACTCTTCCCCCAGTCGAGGTTGTGTTGCTTCTCTGACGAACTCAAGACGCTAAATCCTAACCTTCCTCCCGTATGTTCACTGCCCCAAGCAATGTAGACTAAATACGTTCATATAACGAGACAAGGTTTCAGACAAGTGATAGTACACATAGAAGTGATTGTATTGTTGCGTAGTTGATATTCGCACTTCTCCACCTATCGAGATAGTGAAAAAACTATATCACCTTTACATGGAACACGCAGTTTTTTCACAGAGTTCTATAAGGAGAGAGCAGTACAGTAGTACAGCAAACGTCAATCATCGTAACGAAACTTTTCACAGGCATTGTCGGGAAAAGGGCTAAATGTTAGTCTACTAGTGTAACACACTTGCAGTAAAAGTATGGGTAGCCTATCGTCTACGAAGCAGTGACCTGCACGGAAGTTTCTGGCATTGCACGAAGCATATTCTCTGTATTTTATTGGGAGGCGTTTGACTACTAACCATAATAGGCGTGAAGTCGCAGTACTCCACGTTTCAAAGGTTCTCGAACGCCGTTACAAAGAACATATTCTACAGGCATAAGTAGTTGCTTTAAGCCGGCCGCGGTGGCCGTGCGGTTCTGGCTCTGCAGTCCGGAACCGCGGGACTGCTACGGTCGCAGGCTCGAATCCTGCCTCGGGCATGGGTGTGTGTGATGTCCTTAGGTTAGTTAGGTTTAAGTAGTTCTAAGTTCTAGGGGACTTATGACCTAAGATGTTGAGTCCCATAGTGCTCAGAACCATTTGAACCATTTTTTAGTTGTTTTAATATCTTAATAGACGGTAAACTTACGATCATTGAAGATACAGGAAAAAATACCTTTCTGCGTACTTTCACAAGCTGAAAACTTTGTTCCAGTATCTTCAACGCTTAAGGAAATGCATGCTCTTAAGACATTAGGTGCCTGTCTTTGCAACAAGACTACTAAGGATATGACTGGCATTTCCACCGTTCCTTGATACAGAACTGACGTGGATTCTATTTCTGATAAATAACTGTCTTTGGTGGTTAGCTATTAGGCTCTAAGCCTCAAGAGTCCTTGGGGTCGTTCTTGTATTTGGTACATGAAGATTGTATCTTTGTTACTGATCTGCATTATGATAAACTGTCGAATGCTATCCAGAAATCCCATCGTCTGTGGGAACTATCTTATATGACAACGTTGCTCTCTAAATGTGTCTACTGGCGTTATTCTGCTTCCATTTCAGAGAAAACCTGCCAAAGCCTTTGGGCATAGTGAATCAGTAACTGGGCGTGCGTTATTTCAGATCGGTCTAAAGGAAGGGATTTGAGTCGGGAATACAAATATCGGAGATTTACAACAGGGTAAGTTTCTAATCGCAAACTGAAGCTGTCATACGTTTCCAGTACAGAAATGGACACAGGATGAAAATACCATGGGTAGAGCAATGAACGTTGAAAAGTATGATAGAGAAAGAAGACTGGACAAGGGTTAAGACTTAAAGAAAATAAACTAATACGAATTAATGGGATCAGCAGGTAGCCAAAACAAAAGAATGAAATAAAGGAGGTCATACGATGTACTCCACCTGCCAGATAGTCATATAAACTGTGCCTTTTTTTACGATTTAACTGTTAGTGTGCGTAATTTTCCCGACTAACGGAGGAGTCCGGCATTTATTTTAACGGGCGTCGGAAACACATGAGTCGTAGAATGTGATTGTCTGTGAAGTGAACAGAACTTTACAATATATCAGTCACGGATCTTGTTCGACCGAATGTCGATTTTTCCAGGAAAGAAGGAAATCTGGAAGTAAATCGAGTAGGAAACTGGCCACGACCTATTAAGGGAATCATATCAGCATTCTTAAGCGATTTCGTCCTCGTGCAAAAAAAAAAAAAAAAAAAAAAAAAAAAAAAAAAAAAAAAAAAAAAAACCAACGCTGCCCATAGTCGAACATCAGCAATCAATGTCAGTCAGAACAGAATGGCATACGGCATCAATGAGTTTCCGTTTTCAATAGACTCAGAACTAAAACGAAAATTTTGGGCAGCAAACCTCTAATTTTTAAATCTAGATAAAAGACTTTCTTGTATACAGAAATTTTACAGTTCCCTCCGGGTACACATCCAGTCACTGCAAAGCACTTCATACACTGTACCTCCTGTAGTACCACATGGTCAATGTTTACCGTATTCCCTTCACTGCTGGGAGTACGAAGCTTCAGCTCTGTGCGAACCGTCATTGGTCTATCTTCATGGCCCCTGCGGAAGCGAGGCTAAATGTATAGATTCCACTAGAAATACCCATCTCAAATCCCCTTAAGTAGCCTTTCGTGACGTGTGAGGAGTCCTCCATCACGTAGTGCTTCGAACTAATTTAGAGCCTTTTCCTATGAACCACCATTTGAGGTGGTGCAAAGGTTGGAGTTCTGCAGCGCAATTCCGGAGGATCACCGTTCGAATACACGCCCGACTGTGGTAACGATTTTTCGGATCTGTCCTAAATCTCTTAGGTCGTTCATGGTTCACTTCCTTCAACACAACCAACCACTCTGGATTTATTTCCCATTTTCCTGCCAAACTGTGTTAGTGCCCTGTTCTAAATGACATGGTTGTCGTAGAAACGCGAAGCTCTAAGCTTTCTTCTAAAGCCAGATAACATACCGTTATCTTTACATGTATTATTCATCTAAAATTATTCAGAGATTCTAATGGAACTGTGTTCGTAAGATGTATATCGGCGATTTAAAATGAAATAGTATCGTTTGAAGGTCTAACAAAGCTCTCGGAATGCTTGGTAATTGATAATTATCAGCTGTAGTGACCGGTTACGAAGTATTTTATGGCTTTAAGATTTTAACATACAGTCACCTACAAACTCTTTACAGATATGGTTAACTGCCAAACGTAGTCTTTATTCTCAGTTTACACTGTATTACTAGTTATATGTGTATACCGGAACAAACCTTTTTATTTTTCACATTTTCTTCTTATACTCTGTGTCTGAATCACAGTGTCCATCTACGGAATTCACCCAGTTTTCCACGACTGGAGGAGTAAAAGTTTGGGCAGACGACAAATGGGCACTATAAATAGCGTATAAAGAATTCAGTAGACAGATTCTTATACAGCGTTCCGCGTGGATACAGACCAGTATAATCGCCAGATATACCACAGTCTAAACGATTGTTCAGATCTTCAGATAGCGCAGCGTGTCAACGGGAACCTATGGGCCATGGACAGGTGCAAGCTCGTCTAGGCTACAATTGGGATGCTTAACTGGCATTGAAAACTGGTGAGCAGTCATGCAGTGGCTGATACAAATATGATTACCTACAAAGTAAAACACCTGAACATTTCTTTTCTGTTTCAGGAAGTAATATCTTATTTTCATGTTTTCGTGTTCTTTTTGATAGCCGGCCGCAGTGGCCGAGCGGTTCTAGGCGTTTCACTTTGGAACCGCGCGACCGCTACGGTCGCAGGTTCGAATCCTGCCTCGGACATGGATGTGTGCGATGTCCTTAGGTTAGTTAGGTTTAAGTAGTTCTAATTTCTAGGGGACTGATGACCTCAGATGTTAAGTCCCAGAGTGCTCAGAGCCATTTGAACCATCTTTTTGATAATACTGCAAACAAATTATTTTGCATGTGAGCCCTTATGAAAAACGAAGGAGAGAAAGATCGACTACAATGTGAGTCCAATTTAAAACTGATACTATGTAACGCACGAAAAACCAATAAACGTACGGACACGTATGTAACTCTGCATACCTACAGTCCAGATAAAAGTTACTAACCGTACCCGACCACGAAAATCATTCACTGTGTCGTGTGCCGTCTACAAGACCCATTTTACTCGGTACACGGAAGAAAAGACGATCGTCTTGACTGCATATACGAGTAGGTCATACATTGATGAACGAAACCATTATCACCACCTGCTTAACAGCATGTTGGTCCAACTTTGGAAAGAAATACAGCAGTGACTCTGCGTGGCACGGGTTCAACAAGTCTGGTAGATTTCCGGAGGTAGGTAGCACCAGGCACCTACTAACAGGTGACACAGCTTCAGAGCCGGTGCAGAGCTGGTGCCCCGTAGCGTCCCAGGCGTGTTCCGTAAGAGTCATATACACTCCTGGAAATGGAAAAAAGAACACATTGACACCGGTGTGTCAGACCCGCCATACTTGCTCCGGACACAGCGAGAGGGCTGTACAAGCAATGATCACACGCACGGCACAGCGGACACACCAGGAACCGCGGTGTTGGCCGTCGAATGGCGCTAGCTGCGCAGCATTTGTGCACCGCCGCCGTCAGTGTCAGCCAGTTTGCCGTGGCATACGGAGCTCCATCGCAGTCTTTAACACTGATAGCATGCCGCGACAGCGTGGACGTGAACCGTATGTGCAGTTGACGGACTTTGAGCGAGGGCGTATAGTGGGCATGCGGGAGGCCGGGTGGACGTACCGCCGAATTGCTCAACACGTGGGGCGTGAGGTCTCCACAGTACATCGATGTTGTCGCCAGTGGTCGGCGGAAGGTGCACGTGCCCGTCGACCTGGGACCGGACCGCAGCGACGCACGGATGCACGCCAAGACCGTAGGATCCTACGCAGTGCCGTAGGGGACCGCACCGCCACTTCCCAGCAAATTAGGGACACTGTTGCTCCTGGGGTATCGGCGAGGACCATTCGCAACCGTCTCCATGAAGCTGGGCTACGGTCCCGCACACCGTTAGGCCGTCTTCCGCTCACGCCCCAACATCGTGCAGCCCGCCTCCAGTGGTGTCGCGACAGGCGTGAATGGAGGGACGAATGGAGACGTGTCGTCTTCAGCGATGAGAGTCGCTTCTGCCTTGGTGCCAATGATGGTCGTATGCGTGTTTGGCGCCGTGCAGGTGAGCGCCACAATCAGGACTGCATACGACCGAGGCTCACAGGGCCAACACCCGGCATCATGGTGTGGGGAGCGATCTCCTACACTGGCCGTACACCACTGGTGATCGTCGAGGGGACACTGAATAGTGCACGGTACATCCAAACCGTCATCGAACCCATCGTTCTACCATTCCTAGACCGGCAAGGGAACTTGCTGTTCCAACAGGACAATGCACGTCCGCATGTATCCCGTGCCACCCAACGTGCTCTAGAAGGTGTAAGTCAACTACCCTGGCCAGCAAGATCTCCGGATCTGTCCCCCATTGAGCATGTTTGGGACTGGATGAAGCGGCGTCTCACGCGGTCTGCACGTCCAGCACGAACGCTGGTCCAACTGAGGCGCCAGGTGGAAATGGCATGGCAAGCCGTTCCACAGGACTACATCCAGCATCTCTACGATCGTCTCCATGGGAGAATAGCAGCCTGCATTGCTGCGAAAGGTGGATGTACACTGTACTAGTGCCAACATTGTGCATGCTCTGTTGCCTGTGTCTATGTGCCTGTGGTTCTGTCAGTGTGATCATGTGATGTATCTGACCCCAGGAATGTGTTAATAAAGTTTCCCCTTCCTGGGACTATGAATTCATGGTGTTCTTATTTCAATTTCCAGGAGTGTATATTTGATGGCCAAGAAGGCAAAGCGCATTCACGATCATGCTCCTCAGATTATTGTCGCACGATTCTCGCCTAATGACACGGACAGTTAACAGTTATCCTGCTGGAAAATGCAGTCGCTGGGGGAGGGGGTGGGGGGGGAGGGGAGGGATGCGTGGACCGCAAAAATGTTCAGTAGTCAACAGCTACAGCTCTCATGGTACATTATTGCTACCGGTGGTACGGTAGTCCTGGTTAATGTCTCTGATAGCATCATACTGACCCCACCGGACCAGCTTTTGTGGCGTAGTGCATATTTCGAGCAGGCATTCGCGTGGATGACCGCATATCCCGACATGACTATCGATCTGGTGTAACAAGAAACGTGGTTCATTGATTGATAATGTCGTTGGGTCAAATGCGAAGGCTCCAGAGTCGTCTGCTAAGGCGCTCCATGTTCAACAATGCGCACTGAGAGGTGAGCTCCGAAACACTCGTGCCAAACTCTCGTGCCTGCACCGGCATTACACTCTGTCGTCAGACCTGCCACAGATCGCCGCGTGTCCTATTTTACAAAAGGAGCAAGCCTCCCACCTCCAGGTTCTGTGATGAATCCAGAGCGTCCAACACTATGTCGCCTCTCGAGCTTTCATCCTTTAACCACTTTCCATAGTTGCTCACAACAACAGCACGCGAACAGCCGACAAGCTTCGCCGTTTCCGAGTTGCTCGTTCGCAGGTGCCAGGCTGTAACAATTTGCCCTTTGACAGGATCGCTTATATTAGTGGATTTACCCACTTTCGACCCGTATCATCGCTAGAATGAATCTCCATTCGTTTCTGTTCCGTTTATATGCTTTCCTTACCGAATCACATGCCCGTCAAGCCACCAGGCGGCATTCAATCTCGATGTGTCAATGGTCATAAAGTTTTGTCTCATCAGTATACTTCAGGAACATGAAGATGTTCTCTTTATGTTTATTAATTAGTTATACTTTCAAGACTCAGTCTAGATGACTGTTTTTCATTTGTGGTGTGACACGAGCCTTAGAAACATTATTGCGGCTATAACCCAGTTCGCGTGTTAGGTACATCACGCAGATGTGGTTTAGATAACGGTTGATGCACAAGAGACCAACAGATATTTCCTAGAATGCTGCTTAAATAGGACTAAGAGGTGAGACTGAATGTAAAGAAAGAAAGGCAGCACAAGTGGTTGAGCTGAACCAAGAGAGAGCGCCACTGAAATGTTGAAGATACTTGATGTTATCCAGCGAAAACTCATTTACAAAGTCTGAGGAACCAGTATTAAGTTAGGAATCTAGAAATAAACTACAACTTCCTACATATCACTTCCTTGGGGGTCGGCAAGGTTGAACAAGGTCATAGTAATTACAGCATGCTCAGAGGCATTTAACCATTCTTCCCGCACACATAAACAGAACTGGAAGAAGTACAGGGGTTGAACAAAAATACGGAAATACCACGAGAAATGCATGCTTGAACCTAAAAGCAGTGCTAGCTAATCTTGCAGAATGCGCTGTTATATTCGACTACAAACGACACATATACAATTTCCTCAGTACGTTGCAACCGCCACTAGTGGTCAGAACAGTGTTATCTGTAGTTGTGAGTGCATTGTTGAAAGGTGGCACGCCACTCTCTCACTTTGACTACTCTGTCGGTCAGAATGATATTCATATTTTAGGTCATGATCTCCATGTTCCCCACTACTACATTTGGTATGTGTGGCTTATGACTATATTACATGAGGAAATTTTGAGCAGAATGTTCTTATAGCTACATGTGTAGCTTGTACCTGAGGGGCCGTAGTGGAGGCAATGGAGAACAAGGGGGAATGATTGTGGGCCATAAATGTTGTATCAAGCGACCTGTCGGTGCGAGTGATTCGGGGAAGCAGCGCTCTGTGCATTGTACCTGCAGAGAGACCTCGGGCTGTGGCACTCCACTCTTCCCACGTAGGGTCGGAGCAGGAGGGCGCCGGCTCGCAAAACATTTTACCCGGGCCAGGCGACAGTCTGTCACGAAGGCGACCAAATGGCAGAAAGTGGGTGGAGGAAGCCATTTAAGATACATTGCTGTAATCTGAGCTTTTGTGAAAACAGTGGGATGGCCATAAAACTATAAGCATTCTCATGTTAGCTGGGACGATAAGATCAGAGCGGCTGGTGCACGTGTTTAGTGGAGGCAAGACTGTAACTCGCCTGACACCAGGAAGTTGCCAGACTCTTTTAGCGAGCAGGAAAAAAAAAATATTTCACATGCACGACCGCCTGGGGATCTTAACAGCCTTCTTTCAGAAATTGGAAATGGTCGGCCTGGAAAGATTAGATGTCTTCGTAAATGAATGACTGTGGTCCCATCTAGGTGGACGTTTTTTGCCGAAACATGGCCATTCTTACTGCGAGAAGGACACCTCGCTAGTCTAAAATCTTTTTCAGACAAGAGAGATTTTGAGTCGCGGATTGGTTCCTCTCAAGATACGCAAAGCAGTGGCTTGCTCCCCCAGTGTGGGAAACCTGGTGCTGTGTCTGGATTGACTACCAAGCCAGCAGAACAGACAAGAGGGGAGACCCAATGAATGGAGGATAGTTCGATTGGTTTGTACAACGCGGAGGCGGGTTTATTCTGCTAATCCGGCTGCTGTACGAGGCTTGGTGGAGCGTAATTGTGATTCTTTGCCTTCTTCATTTTCTGATTCGTGGTGGAGGACTTCAGGTCTTTCTGCAGTGGGTGACACTTGTGGTACGCAAATTGTGGTCGACTAACAGCCAGAGGCGGTTTTCAGCTGTACCGAAAGCGGAACTGCATATCATGTCGCAGATATCGTGTGTCACGAGGGTAACCTTCTTCGTCCTGAGTCGGCCGTCTGACATTTGGCAATTCCAGCATGCGCCGTCGGTCCTGTGAGTCAAACTGGTTGGCCAGACCAGTGAACGGGTGCACCTCACATTGAAATCAGCCGGCATTGAAGGGCTCTGATAGGGACATTTCCCGCGTCGTAGTAATCCGAACGCCAGTCCACATGGCTTTCAAGTTTTCGTGGAAGCCTCAGGTCATTACAACAGCCGCCACGCTCCGCGCGTCGCCCACAGCGTTCAGTCTTCTGCTGCCGCCTGAATCAAGAGGAAACGTTGAAGTATTGCTGCACCAGCGTAGGGCTGTTAAATGATGTTCACAGCTCCCTGTTCTCCGTGAACCATAGTTTGTGGTGTACCTGGTCGTAGTTGATTCTATTTCAACAGAAATTGGCCTCACAGTGGATTCATGTAAATGAAGTCTGGTTGCGCTGTAAAAAGGATTAATTCAGGAGAGGACTTGTATAGTTTCCACCCCAATGAATGCTTCGCGAATCAACCACCATTCCTTTCTTGATTTATGTTTCACATTTTTTGTAATATTTATCAGCTTGATTGTAGTTATAAAAGGATGAATAAAAATTTGTCATTATTTTTGTAAAAAATACGCCACTGTTCTCATTCATACTCCCCCAGTCATTCGCTGTTTTTATTTTATTGTGGTGATACATGGATACAACAGCAATTCAGAATGCATTTAGTAAATGACTTAATGTGCTGATTAATTTAAGTTCTGAAAGACAGAGACAAAAGTGCCATGAGTAAATTCATTAATTTCATATACAAAAATTTAGGGTGTAGCTCATGATTTGAAGATTCTTGAGAAGATAATAGTTTTCTATATGTAAAGATAATAATATTTACCATCGCTTGGATATACATTTATGACAAAGAAAGCTGCTGCTGGCATTGTTTCGAAGCCCAGCGCATTCGAATGTGGGAAAATTGTTGTTCAAACAATAAAGGCTTTCACGACCGGATGTTTCAGCTGCCGATAATTCTTCCGGGTAGTATGGCCGTGGTCCATGGAACTTTTCTATCCCTGACGTTTCGTCCAAAGCTACGTTGGACATCTTCGAAGGTGCTCCTGGTTGTGCTGAGTCTTGCCGACTGACGAGTCGGACTTCGAAGAGCGGCCTAAATACGGTGGAAAGTGGGCGTGGTCTGGATTTCACGTGATAGCAGAGATAAACTTTGTCAAGGATAAAATATAACTATCGATCATAGTACGTCAAAGATAAAATCTTCTCATCGATTCTGAGTTTCATAGCTTCTTCTTTTCTGTTAAAATTATGTACTATGACGAACTGTCTATATAGAGAAGCCGTCGAAATATATAAACATGGGGATAATTTTAAGAGAAAAGAAGAAGCTATGAAACTCAGCGATATATGGACAGTGGCGCTACAGAATTTATGAGAAGTTTTTATCTTTGACGTATTATGAGCGATAGTTATATTTTATCCTTGACAAGATTTATCACGTGAAATCCAGACCACGCCCACTTTCCACCGTATTTAGGCCGCTCTTCGACTTCCGACTCGTCACTCGGCAAGACTCAGCACAACCAGGTGCACCTCCGAAGATGTCCAACGTAGCTTTGGACGAAACGTCGGGGATAGAAAAGTTCCATGGACCACAGCCATATAACCCGGAAGAATTCTTGACAGCTGAAAATTGTTGTCGCCCGTGCTTCCGTAACCGAGGTAGCCAAGGGCCTGGTGTTTCAAGAGACACCGTATCAAAGACTCGTACCGCATACAAGGAATCCGCTAGTAACAACGCGGACGAAAGTGTATGTTGAGTGATTGTGACGGACAGCCATTCAAAACGATTGAGAAGAAAAAATAAGAGAACGAGAGTTGCAGATATCACTGCAGAAGTGAATGTCGCACTCTCGAACCCTTTCAGCACAAAAAACATCACGAAGGGAGTTCCAAAAGTACGCTATTCCAGGATGAGGTGGAATTCCAAAACCATCCATTAACAGTGGTGCAAATGCTGGTAACAGAAAAATATGGCCCCAGAGCTATAAAACCTGGACTACAGAGCAATGGAAAAATGTCATTTGGTCGCATGAGTCTTGGCCGAGTTCCAAGCCTACGATGCAGACAGCTTGCTGCCAAGAATGAAACACCGGTGGGGGTTCGGTGATGATTCGGGCAGGCATGTCGTGGTATTCCATGGGCCTCATAGTTACTCTGCAAGGTCGTATTCTGGCAACGATTATGTGACCATTTTGGTTGTTGAGGTCCATCCCATTGTACAACGTTTGTTCCTCAATGGTGACGCTGTGTTCAAAGACGGCAGGGCCCTGTTCACACAACTCGCATCGTCCGGGAGCGATTTAGTAGGCACGAAGATGAGTTGGATCTCCTCTGGCCACAAGAGGCATCAGAGATCAGCATTATTGAGCCTTTGTGGTCTACTTTGGAGAGAAGGGTACGTGTTCGCTATTCAGCTCCATCGTTGTAAGATGAACTTGCCAATATTTTGGAGGAATAGTGGTGTAAGATTCCCTTGAAAACCATTCGGGAACTGTATTTATCCAATTCGAGGCGACTGGAATTTGTTTTCAATTTCCTAAGCGTTTCCTACATCTTATTTGGCATGGTTATATGTTGTGCTTTTGCTGTTCCCATGTTTTCATGTGTCACAATGGAAAGTACGCACTATCGTGCACTCTACAGTAAGTTGCAGGGTGTAGACGTAGATGGAAAGGTTTCTAACATTCAGCAGGTTAATTTGCCACTTTATAATGCAGTTGAAGTCTTCAGCTGCGCTCCAGACTACGCACTCGTTCTTTGGTCGTATTTAATGCACTTTAGAAGGATTTGCAATTTTAATCATCAGTTTCCACGCTACCATTGCCCCAGCTGCGGTCCTGTCGATTGTCCATCGTTCGTCTTCTGGCATGTGCGTCTAGTATTGATTATTTGATACGATTTCGTGAATTCTCTCTCTCTCACTCTCTACCCTTTTTTATTCGCTTACTTAGTCTTGAAGGAATCTACATCCACATAAATACTCCGCAAGTCACTGCACAGTGTTTGGCGGATGGTGCATTACGCCGGTGTTTTCGATTTTCTTTCCTATTCCTTGCGGATACTGAGCGATGGAAAATGTCAAAGTGTCTTAATCTCGTTTACACAATTCTCTCAATCCCTATGCAAGATGCGCAGTGGTGAGAGCATTGTGGTCGTACAGGCCTCATCCAATATTGGTCGTCTAATTTTACCCAACAAGGTTGCACGAGAACTACGTTGTGTGTTTTCCAAGACTTTCCGTTTAAGTTCCCCTAGTGTTTTTGTTACATTTCGTACGGGGCATGCCGGCTTTTACGACCCTAGGAGCGCGTCTCTGAATTGATTCGTTATCTCTTGTTACGCCTACTTGATGAGGACTCCAAACACTTGAAGCGTATTCTAGAATTGGTTGCACTCGTATGGGATTTCCTTGAGCATGTTGATGTTTTGGTAGTTGTGAATTCTCCTTCACTCTATTTTTGCTCACTTGTTGAGTCATAAAATTTGCACCTACATTTACGCATATATTGTGCATGGCGCACGGTACATTGTACCAATATTATCAATTTCATTTCCCGATCCATTCGGGTATCGAGCGAGAGAAAAATGACTGTTTATATGGCTCTTTACACGCTCCAGTCTGTCTCATCTTGTTCTTACGGTCCCTAAGTGAATGTTCGAATGTCGGTTCTCCAAATATATCGAACGGGATTCGCCGAACATTTATGTTACATTTTCGTAAGGGCAGTTCTACCAGTACGCCACTGAATCCATTCGATGTAGTCTGTGTTTGTATACCTACTCGACAGAGACTCGAAATAGTGGAACAATGTGTAATTTATTCAATATTTCGTTTGATGTATTAGTATTGGTTTTATGGAAATAATGATTACATAACAGTCTTTGTGCAAGGAAGGCAGCATTTATAACGATCACAGTGAATTCATTATACGAGAAACTGAATATTTCTCTGTGAGAGATTACTCTTACTGATACCATAAATATTATCTAGTATGTAATTGCGATTGCGCCTAATAAAATTTTCCTTTTTTGCTACTTTATTGCTAAATGCATTAAAATCTTGTGGCCATCTTTGCTTCCAACGATTGACGTTAATTGTTTGAATATTCCGCTGTTGTGTGTGCCATGGAATCCCGTGCCACATATACACTTGTGGTTTTGTTCGTCACCACATCTTTGTAGGATGACGTTAAAAGAAAATGTTCCGTCTTCCACCCCGACACACCATCGTGTAGCGTCACCGGATGAGGTATGGAAGGGCTTGTGCTCAGCAAATCGCTCTCCCGGTCGTTGCCTGGTTTCTTGACCTTGAAAGCGCAGCTAATCAGTCGAGTAGCTGTTCAGGTGGCCTCACGAGGCTGAGTGCTTCACGGACCAATTCTCCAACGAAGGAAAAATCCTTGACAGTTCCTGGAATCGAACCCCATTCCCCCGAATGGGAGTCAGACGCGCATACCACTTATTTTTCCGTTTTGTTAGTTATTGTTCGTCGCATTTGGTCATGGTAGACATCACATGACACCCTTTGAAGTTAATCGTTGATCCCCTCGTTAGTTGTTTTTTTTTTATCACAGAGGGCAGCCTGCTCTCTGACTGAATACGCTGAGCTATCGTACCGGCGCGCACGTCACTCGGCTACCGAGGCAGACAGTGTAGGATAGGACAGGAAAATCAGTTTCTGCACACAGTTTCACTCGTATTTAGCAAAAAGCGGGGAGGGCATGTCTTGGCGTGACCTCAATTACACCCCACAGGCGGTTATATGAGGTGCATTCAAGTTCTAAGGCCTCCGATTTTTTTCTCCGGACTGGAAAGAGATAGAAACATGCGCATTGTTTTAAAATGAGGCCGCGTTCATTGTCAATACGTCCCAGAGATGGCAGCACCGTACGGCAGATGGAATTTTACCGCCAGCGGCGAGAATGAGAACTGTTTTAGATACTTAAAATGGCGACGTTTTCCTTACTTGAACAACGTGCAATCATTCGTTTTCTGAATTTGCGTGGTGTGAAACCAATTGAAGTTCATCGACAATTGAAGGAGACATGTGGTGATGGAGTTATGGATGTGTCGAAAGTGCGATCGTGGGTGCGACAGTTTAATGAAGGCAGAACATCGTGTGACAACAAACCGAAACAACCTCGGGCTCGCACAAGCCGGTCTGACGACATGATCGAGAAAGTGGAGAGAATTGTTTTGGGGGATCGCCGAATGACTGTTGAACAGATCGCCTCCAGAGTTGGCATTTCTGTGGGTTCTGTGCACACAATCCTGCATGACGACCTGAAAATGCGAAAAGTGTCATCCAGGTGGGTGCCACAACCACATGGCTGCCCGTGTGGCATGTTGCCAAGCAATGTTGACGCGCAACGACAGCATGAATGGGACTTTCTTTTCGTCGGTTGTGACAATGGATGAGACGTGGATGCCATTTTTCAATCCAGGAACAAAGCGCCAGTCAGCCCAATGGAAGCACACAGTTTCACCGCCACCAAAAAACTTTCGGGTAACCGCCAGTGCTGAAAAAATGATGGTGTCCATGTTCTGGGACAGCGAGGACGTAATCCTTACCCATTGTGTTCCAAAGGGCACTACGGTAACAGGTGCATCCTACGAAAATGTTTTGAAGAACAAATTCCTTCCTGCACTGCAACAAAAACGCCCGGGAAGGGCTGCGCGTGTGCTGTTTCACCTAGACAACGCACCCGCACATCGAGCTAACGTTACACAACAGTTTCTTCGTGATAACAACTTTGAAGTGATTCCTCATGCTCCTTACTCACCTGACCTGGCTCCTAGTGACTTTTGGCTTTTTCCAACAATGAAAGACACTCTCCGTGGCCGCACATTCACCAGGCGTGCTGCTATTGCCTCAGCGATTTTCCAGTGGTCAAAACAGACTCCTAAAGAAGCCTTCGCCGCTGCCATGGAATCATGGCGTCAGCGTTGCGAAAAATGTGTACGTCTGCAGGGCGATTACGTCGAGAAGTAACTCCAGTTTCATCGATTTCGGGTGAGTAGTTAATTAAAAAAAAATCGGAGGCCTTAGAACTTGAATGTACCTCGTATATACACTGAGGTGATACAAGTCGTAGGATAACGATAGGCACATATAGAGATGGCCGTAGTATCGGGTACACACGGGCAGTGCATTACCGGAGCTGTCATTTGAACTCAGGCCATCCACGTGTAAAAGTTTCCGACGTGATTATGGCCGCACGACAGGAATCGACAGACATTGAACGCGGAATGATAGTTGGAGCTAGAAGCACGGGACATTCCATTTCGATGATCGTTAGGGAATTCAGTATTTTGAGATCCTCAATGTCAAGAGTGGGCCGAGAATACCACATTTCGGACATTACCTCTCACGACGGACACCGCAGTGGCCACGGCCTATGGTTAACGACCGCAAGTAGCGGCTTTTGCGTAGAGTTGTCAGCGCCAACACCACAAGAAAACTGTGTGAAGATAACCGCTGAAATGAACGTGGGACGTACGAGGAACGTGTCCGTCAGGACATTGCAGCGAAATGTGGTGTTGATGGGCTGTGGCAGCAAACGATCGAGCCGAGTGCCTTGCTAACAGCACGAAATCGCCTGCAGCGCCTCTGCTCGGCTCGTGAACTTATCATTTGGACCCTAGACTACTGGGGAAGCGTGGCCTGGTCAGGTAAGTCACGAGTTCAGCCGATAGGAGCTGATGGTAGTATTCGAGTGTGGCGCAGACTCTACAAAGCCATGGACTCAAGCTGTCAAAAAGGCACTGTACAAGCTAATGTTTACATGGAATGCACTGGGTGTTCTCGTCAAACTAAAGCGATCATTGACAGGAAATGGTTATGTTCAGCTACTTGGAGACCATTTGCAGCCATTTGCGGACTTCACGTTGCCAAACAACGTCATGTCACCGGGTCGCAATTGAGCGCGATTGTTTGAAGAACATTCTGGACAATTCGAGCGAATGATCTGGCCATACAGATCGCCCGACATGAATCCTGTCGATTATCTGTAGGTCATAATCTAAGAGATCAGTTCTTGCACAACGTCCTGCACTGGCATCAGTTTGGCATTTGTGGACGGCTATTGAAGCAGCATGCTCAAAAAGTAAATCAACAAAAGCAAAACGAGGATAATGGAATGTAGTCGAATTAAGTCGGGTGATGTTGAGGGTATTAGATTAGGAAATGAGACACTTAAAGTAGTAAAGGAGTTTTGCTATTTGGGGAGCAAAATAACTGATAATGGTCGAAGTATAGAGGATATAAAATGTAGACTGGCAATGGCAAGGAAAGCGTTTCTAAAGAAGAGAAATTTGTTAACATCGAGTATAGATTTAAGTGTCAGGAAGTCGTTTCTGAAAGTATTTTTATGGAGCGTGGCCATGTATGGAAGTGAAACATGGACGATAAATAGTTTGGACAAGAAGAGAATAGAAGCTTTCGAAATGTGGTGATACAGAAGAATGCTGAAGATTAGATGGTTAGATCACGTAACTAATGAGGAAGTATTGAGTAGGATTGGGGAGAAGAGAAGTTTGTGGTATAACTTGACCGGAAGAAGGGATCGGTTGGTAGGACATGTTCTAAGGCATCAAGGGATCACCAATTTAGTATTGGAGGGCAGCGTGGAGGGTAAAAACCGTAGAGGGAGACCAAGAGATGAATACACTAAGCAGATTCAGAAGGATGTAGGTTGCAGTAGTTACTGGGAGATGAAGAAGCTTGCGCAGGATAGAGTAGCGTGGAGAGCTGCATCAAACCAGTCTCAGGATTGAAGACCAGAACAACAACAACATGCTCAAAATATTTCTGCAAGGAGCTTTTAGTGACTTCTTGAGTCCTTGCCACATCGAGGTGCTGGGCGATGCCGGAAGAAAATAGGTCCGGCACGATACTGGGAAGTATCCCACGGTAGCCGCGTGGTCTAGGGTGAGTGATGTGAGTGTTCACCGGAGGTGAGGGTATCATCTGGAGTGCCCCAGGGAAGAGTGGTAGGTCCGCTGTTGTTTTCTATCTACATAAATGATCTTTTGGATACGGTGGATAGCAATGTGCGGCTGTTTGCTGATGATGCTGTGGTGTACGGCAAGGTGTCGTCGTCGAGTGACTGTAGGAGGATACAAGATGACTTGGACAGGATTTGTGATTGGTATAAAGAGTGGCCGATAACTCTAAATATAGATAAATGTAAATTAATGCAGATGAATAGGAAAAAGAATCCCGTAATGTTCGAATACTCCATTAGTAGGGAGCACTTGACACAGTCACGTCGATTAAATATTTGGGCGTAACATTGCAGAGCGATATGAAGTGGGACAAGCATGTAATGACGGTTGTGGGGAAGGCGGATAGTCGTCTTCGGTTCATTGGTAGAATTTTGGGAAGATGTGGTTCATCTGTAAAGAGACCGCTTATAAAACACTAATACGACCCATTCTTGAGTAAATGATGACTAACTGAAACCCTCAGCTGCCGACAGGTGTTGTTGATATACCTCGGTGTGGACACCTGGAAATGTGTGCCCCGACCGGGACTCGAACCCGGGATCTCCTGCTTACATGGCAGACGCTCTATCCATGTGAGCCACCGAGGACACAGATGAATAGCGCGACTGGAGGGACTTATCCCTTGCACGCTTCCCGTGAGACTCACATTCCCAACTGTCCACAATTCTACATATGTAATGTACCTTATAGACATTTGCCCATTCACTCATTACTCGCGCACGCTTTGGCGATTCCCGTTAGAGTTTGGGCAACCTGTGCGTATTCGCACAGACGAAGGCCAATGGCTGGGTAGCCTTTAACTATATATATGAAGACAGTAACTGTTCTCGAAAGAACAGATTACTGTTGTTGACCGTGCAGCTTTTCCCTGGAATAAATGATGACTAACTGAAACCCTCAGCTGCCGACAGGTGTTGTTGATATTCTTGAGTAGTGCTCGAGCGTTTGGGATCCCTATCAGGTCGGATTGAGGGAGGACATAGAAGCAATTCAGAGGCTGGCTGCTAGTTTTGTTACAGGTAGGTTTGATCATCACGCGAGTGTTACGGAAATGCTTCAGGAACTCGGGTGGGAGTCTATAGAGGAAAGGAGGCGTTCTTTTCGTGAATCGCTACTGAGGAAATTTAGAGAACCAGCATTTGAGGCTGACTGCAGTACAATTTTACTGCCGCGGAAAGACCACAAAGATAAGAGAGATTAGGGCCCGTACAGAGGAATATAGGCAGTAATTTTTCCCTCGTTCTGTTTGGGAGTGGAACAGGGAGAGAAGATGCTAGTTGTTGTACGAGGTACCCTCCGCCACGCACCGTATGGTGGATTGCGGAGTATGTACGTAGATGTAGATGTAGGGCGCCTTGTCACGGTCTGCGCGGCTCCCTCCGTCGGAGGTTCGAGTCCTCCCTCGGGCATGGGTGTGTGTGTTGTCCTTAGAGTAAGTTAGTTTAAGTTAGATTAAGTAGTTTGGTCCCATACGATCTTACCACAAATTTCCAAATTTCGCATGACTTTTGTCATCTCAGTGTAAAAGCAATGTTCGTTGAGTATTTTGGTCGCACTAGTCTTCGTTGCAGTGTTGGCGTGTTCGTGATTCCTCCGTCAACTCGTTTGTGTACGTTTTTCAGTGTCGAAGGAATTGCGCGCAGTGAGCAGAGCTGAGAGAGCGGCGCGCGTGCGGACAGGTGGCGCGTTCGCGCGGGCGTCGGTTCGAGCCCCGGCCGTCGCGCGTGCTCCGTGCGCTCGGCGCGGCGCCGCTGCGCCCCTCCCCGGCCGCGGCTGCCGATGGCGGGCATTTTTTGTGGCGGCGCGTCAGTCATGCCGGCGCTACCTGGCCGCACACACGACACGCGCGGGCCGCGCCTCGCTCGCGACGCCAGCGGCCCCAGCGCGCGCGCGGTCGCGCCGCGAACTAGGCGCCAGCAGCCGCGCCCCAGTGGAGCGTCCCGGCCGTCTGCGCCTCCTCTCCGCAGCCGCGGCCCGGCGCGACTCTTCTCAAAGGTAGGTCAGTGGTTCTTCAGACGGCTCGCCGCCGCCGGTCTTGCGCAGTGGGCGCCGGCGGCCGCGGTGGGGGCCCGGCCCTAACAAGATTACCTCCGCTCCCCTGGCCGCACTCTAATGAAATCTCTCGCTCTCGCGACACCTCCCCGCTCGCTCGCCCTCGCTCGTCTTATGCGGCGCCGCCGCCGGCGCCGCGGGACGCCGGACTCGCTTTCCCCTCTCGCCGACTCTCTCTCCTCCTCCCTCCTCTCCCCGACGGCGCGGCCCGGCTTCGGGCAAGGCCGCACGCGACGAATCTTGCCGAAGCAGGCGCCGGAATCTTCAAGAGAAAGGGAGTGGGGGTAGCGAAGGCAGGCGCGACGTGCTTGAGATGTCGGCGCGTATCGATTGCTCGCCCGTCTGCCAACATGGCTCCTCTGCGCTTCGCCCGCTGCCGCCGTCCGCCCGCTTTTATTCGCACAAACGTCACTCGTGTCGCTTTTCCTACGCCTGGCGCAGTCGTATTTCTGACCGTCTTGTGCGTTTTTGCTTTTCTTGCGATGTGAAGTAGCGACACTTTGGCATCTTTCTGTCGAATCTCGGCGCCAGAGAATTGTACTCGCGCTATGGCCGTTGCGGCAGCCGTCAGCGACGCAATCGCGTTATTGATCTGAGCCATTCGATGCCGACCGTAAAACGCTGCGCAGTGTCCACTCCGTGTCTTTCTCACTTTTAAACAGCGCTCGAAAAATAGCATTCCTCCTAATACCTGTCAACTGTGAGCTGTTTTCAAATAGATCAGCATCTTTTGCTTACAGAATGGCCGATAACGGGAGTGTGCTAAGGCGTTTTGTATTTTAATTCGTAGTTTTTAAATATTCAGTTTCACACATACGTACTTGTTTCATCGAAACAATGATTATTTTTTATTTTTGTGCAAGGAATCTTTATTGACAAGGCGCTTAGGTACCTAATAGTTAGTCTTCATTGAATTCAGCCATAACAAGTAAGAGGGATCATATATCTATAAAGATGCCTGGAATATGATAGTTCCGCATTCACAACTGCTATATATAGTGCCTTTATAGCTGAATCTATACAAAATTTAGTTCCATCTTGGTGAAAGGTTACTCTTACTGTCACCACGCTCACTAAATACTTACGGAAAATTGTAATTATGTACTAAGATTTTTCTTACGTGCTGCTTTAGTAATGAATATACTAAAATGTTCTTTACTTCCACGCTAACGAAATTGTTCTGATATTACCTTTATGCGTGTTCCGTGTAATGCCATGTCTCACATGTTCTACACTATATGTGTGTAATATAAAGCAGGAAATTGTACTGATTTTTTCCTACATACAGTTTTGCCACAGATTACCGTTATTGAATTAGTACTGGGATAAGCGCCTTATCGTAAGCCAGTTCTTCTCTGTGACCGCAGTTACACATCGCAAGCTGGTACACAGATACTGATTCAAATGAACATCTTTATGATGATATCTGCTGCCAGCTGCAGATATGAAGGCAAAGCGAACGTGGTCCTTTCACTCATCCTGTAGCACTGTATCTTGCCCTCCACAAAATTTCAGGGTCTTTCACATGATCCGAGAGGGCATTACCTGAAGACCACATTAAGTACCTATAGTATTTGAAGAGCAGACAATAAAGGCTTTATTTAACTCGTGGAGAAAGCACACAGCTAATCTCATTTGTGATGAAAATGTGTACGTTATTCCAGTGTCCAAAATGATAGACGATGTTAAATAACTGTTACATTACTGTCGTAGTCAGTATATAAGAAATTAATCATCCCATCAGTCATTTTTTCATTTTATATCTGTTTCTTGTTTTTAGGAGTTGTTACTTCGACTCCCCTAGCGACAAACACAAATAACAGTATGCCAAGGTTTAATATCTCCCACACACAGCCGACGTTCCTAAGCCATTCCATCGCGTGTACTTACTTCGGTATGCTGCTCACTGGCGACTGTTCCCTCCATTCATCCCACTGATCTTCCCAATAATTTGAATTCCTTCTGTATTTCAATACTATCTTAGCACTATTCATGCAAAAGCTAAACCAAACTCCGCCCGAAAAGGCCATGAAGGCCCATAGGTACCGACCGGCCGCCGTGTCATCCTCAGCCCACAGGCGTCACTGGATGCGAATATGGACGGGCATATGGTCAGCACACCGCTCTCCCGGCCGCATGTCAGTTTACGAGATTGGAGCCGCTACCTCTCAATTAAGTTGCTTCTCAGTTTGCCTCATAAGGGCTGAATGCACTCTGCTCGCCACCAGCGCTCGGCAGACCGGATGATCACCCATCCAAGTGGGACAAATATAAACTTCTCACCCTCAGCAAACAGTTTAGGAGAAATAACAGATGAAATTCCAAATTGGACTGAGCATGTAACTGCGGGAAAGTATCAGTATTTCTCCGTGTCCTAGAAAAATACCAAGAGAGGGTCCCTCTTGACCTGAAAAAGGAACTTGTACAAACATACTTCCAATTATTGAGTACAGCGATGTTATCCAGCGAGGTGTTTCTCATGAAAACTCACGGCCCCTGGAACTGGTTATGAATGCCAGTGTTAGTTATATCTGTGATGTTTCACTCTTTGATCACGTTTCACCATCATATGCACAGCTATCCTGGCTGCGTGCAGACGGGCGCAGAGACTTCCATACCCTACTGTCTCACCAGTGCACACTCCCTCTCATATCCCTCCTCGACTTTAACGCTCTTGTCTGAGCAATATGGCAGTAACACCTGTTCCTATGAGACCAAAATCCTCACTGTCCTTCTCCATCGTTCACCCACTTTCTAGAAGTCCTCCTCAGTAGCAGGACCATGACTCTGGATTAATCTCCTGCGTTATACCAGAGAATTGAGAAACATCTCCTGTTGATGACATATCTACTAAGGCAACAATAATGATCATCATTGTCACTGTACACACTCGTCACCCCCATATGCACTTCTCTCCAACCAGATCTTCCTCATTTCCAATTATTTTTCGCTGGTGTAGTCTTCCTAAATTTCCTTTCTCCACAACTCGCTATATCAGAAAACTTTTATTTTGAACACCTACAAATTCTTTTTAGATCTGCCACTAACATTAGTACCGTTACCATTACTGTCATCTACCTCTCCAATAATCTGACCTCCTCCTGTATTCCAGTACTATCTTCACACAATGCAAAAAAGCAGGCAATATCTATGAAAAAATTGTGAGTAAAACAAAAAATGCTTTGTACTAAACCTTGGTCAGAAACTAAGTTGGAGCCCCGCACCCACTAACCATTCAAAAGAAAGCCAACAATAGACTAAAAGTACTAACTGCCCGAACAAGAGCATTAAATCACACAGCATACATAGACCTACGTAAAAGATCCTCATCTATTAGCCCTCACCTATACATACGTTCAAGGGATCTCCGTCTCAAGTTTTACCTCTCCCTTCTAATCATGGGACGTTGTGTACTCGTTTCGTTTCATATAACGTTTAACCTTGTCCACCAGTATCACTGCTTAAGTTCGCAAGCCTTACAGTTCTACATCTCCCGCAAAAGTGGGTCCCAGCACCCCACCACCACTGTCACCCCCCCCCCCCCCCCCCCCCCCGTTTTCCTATCCTGCTATCCTGGAGAACGTGGCCTGGTGCAGCGCATCTACCACCACGCCCGCCTTCCTTACATTTCCACCTACTCCATGTCCAATCCTAGGCTCACCTCAGCCGCCTTCCCATCCCAGACCACGATATCACTCCCTGAGACCTATCCATCCTATCAACCAACATCTCTTCCACTCCAAATGAGGGCTCCAGCGCACCATTCCTACCAGCCTCCTACCATTTACAGGCCATTCCTTCACCTTCTCCCGTACTCATCTTTCGTCTTACCGCATTTCACTTCCTCTCCAGTCTCAACTGCTGCCAATTCATTACCTAAGAAATCTTCCCAGGAGACCATTAAACCGTCATACTTATACAGATTTCAACATCACACTTATCAATAACATCTCATCTAGGTTAAGATTATCATTTTTATTCCTATCATTTTATTTTGTGTATTTTTATCATTATATTCGAAGGCTGGAAAAAGGCAACATCGCTGTTCCCAGCCAGCGTCCTTTTTCTTTCTTTCTTTTTTTTTTTACCATCGTTGATGCAGCCCGCCACGAATTCTTCTCGTGTGCCAGCTTCTTAATTTCAGAGCAGAATTTGCAAACTACGTACTCATTTCTTTGCCGGGTGTATTCCAATATCTGTTTTCCTCTACAGTTTTTATCGTCTACAGCTTCCTCTCGTACCGTGGTAGTTACTCCTGATGTCTAAACATGTGTCCTATTATCCTGCCCCTTCTTGTTGTCAGTGTTTTCCATTTATTTCTTTCTTCATTGATCCTGCGGAGAACCTCCTCATTCCTCACCTTATCAATCCACCTAATTTTCGACATCGTTCTGTAGCACTACATTTCAAACGCTTCGATTCTGTTCTAGTTTCCCACAGTCCATGATACACTATCGTACAAGACTGTGCTCCAAATGTACATTATTAGAAATTTCTTCCTCAAATTAAAGCCTATGTTTGATACCAGTAGACTTCTCTTCGACAGGAATGCTCTCTTTGCCTGTACTAGTCTGCTTTATATGTCCTCTTTGCTTCATCCACCATGTGCTATTTTGCTTCGAAGGTAGCAGAATTCTTTAGTTTAGTCTGCCTGACGATCATTCTCATTTATGCTACTTCTCATTAATTGCGTATTTCCTCGGTTTACTCTCAGTCCATATGCTGTACCCACTAGGTTCTTCATTCGATTCAACATATCCTGTAATTCTTCTTCACCTTCACTGAGGATAGGAATGTCATCAGCAAATCTTTATCTTTCCATCTTGAAGTTTATTTTGTTTCTGTCATTGTGCCTTCGATGGTTAGATTCAACAGTAGAGGGAAAGGACTACATCTGTCTTATACCCTTTTAATCCGAGTGCTTCGTTTTGGTCTTCCAGTCTTATTGTTTCCTTTAGAGGAACGTAAATAAAGATTGAATGGTAATCGTACTTTACTTCTGAGTGAAAGGTCGCGGTTCGAATCCAAGTATAGTTTAAATACGCCCTGCCGCTATTCTTTGGCGTTGCCCCGCGCACTTTATCGGAGTACGGTGGCAACGCCCACAGCTCGGATGACATTAAACAACTGCCTGTCCCCCCCTCAATCCCCCTACGAATTTTAATCCCCCCTCCAATTCCTCCTTCTCCCGCAGCATAACGTCGATGAAAACCGATTCGCGATAGTAGATTGGCGCAAGACAATGGCATATCAGCTTGACAGAAGGCGTTGTCAATTTACCCTTAGTGCTTTCCCGTGTTCAGGGAAAGTGATATTAGGGCATGGTTACAGCTTTCCCATACTCTCTCTTTTTAGTTACTTTTATGTTAGGAATTGGCTGTCAGCTGACAACAAGATCATTCATACGGTCACAGCTCAGAGTTTAACGCTGGGGGCTATAATTCGTGCTGCTTAAGGAATCATACCGGCACCTAGCTAAACAGATTGAGGGAAACCGTGGATAATCTATGACTCAATATAGCCAAACAGGGATTTAAGCCCTCTTGCTCTCAAATACGAATCCAGGGTACCGTTTCACTCTACATTAGTGGAGTATTCTCCAGAGCACTGCACCAAACGAAGTGCTATCCTGGATCTCGCCCTCACTTACAAGTCGTGTTCGCTAAATTCCGCAGTTTTTATACCTAGTTATATACACAAGATCCTCATCCCTTACACCCTCGTCCATAAGATATTGAATGGCTCTCTGTCCCAAGTTTTTCACGTCCTCTCCAAATCCTTGAACGTCATGTATTCGACGTCGCTTTCTGTAGCGTTTATCTTCCCCCACCAGTACCGTCGATTAACTACGCACACCTTACAATCCCACATCTCCCGTGGAGTCGGGTCCCAGCACCGCGCTGTACCACGCTACCCTCCTTTTCTTGTCGTGGACAACCCTAGCCTGGCGCCAAGCGTCTACCAACACGTCCAACCTTCCTGACGTTTCTGCACACTCCGCGTTCTATCCTTGGCTAATGCCTGCCACCTTCCTCTCCCAGACTGTGATGTCACTCCTGAGACCTACCTTTCTTATCTGCCTACCCCTCTTCCATTCCAAATGAAGCACCCAGTGCATTACTCATTCCAGCATCCTAACACTTACATTCCGTTCCTTGACACTTCCCAATATAGGTCCCACGTGTCATCTCATTTCACTTCCTCTCCAATCCCAACTGCTACCTAAGAAATCTTACCAGGAGCCCACAACACTATGCATATAGATTTCAAGACAACACATAACATCTCATCTACGCTGAGATCATCATACTTGATTCCTGTCATTATATTTTGTGTATTTTTTTCATTATATTCGAAGGCTGAAAACTGGGCAATGTGGCCGATGCCAGCCAGTTTCCCTAGCCTTGCGTCGGTATGTAACCAAAAACGTATGCTCAGTGTGGAGTACTTCCTGCTATACATAAGCAGTTTGTGTTACGGCTCCTGCAAAATAACATGGCTCATGTGCAGTCCTGAGTGCGTGGTGATTCCATCCCACTGGCCCAAAGGGGCGGCCACCTGTCGGCTGTGGCCCACCGACCAGTTCACTTTGAGCGTTCTCTTTGCTACCTCTTTGCTGCGTAGCAGGTACCACAGTCTTTATGCACTACAAGTGCGGGGAAAGTACTTTGTAGTTACAAATGTGTGGTGTGCAGTGTTATTAAATTTATGCCAAAGGAGAAGAGAGGCAAACGAGGAAGCAGAAGTCCCACTAAAAAGAGAGGGGATGCAGGAATTAACAGCTATTCTCACAATGAAGAGAATAAAGGAGGGGGGTGAGGAGAAACATAGTTATAAGTACTTTCCAAGAGTCCACTACGTCAGGAATATGCAAAAGAAGCAGGAGAAAATTTTGTGTTGAGGTAATGTTAACGAACAGGTTATCAGAGGACTGTCACATAATTTCCACATGAGGCAAGTTTTTTACATCACCAGTATTCTTGTAAGCTACATTGTCTGCTACACTGCAAATTTTATCCATTTTTTGTTTTACACGGTTTCCTTCTGGCAGTGCGTGGTTGGACTTATTTTACTTTGATTGATCCTTCGTTTATTTTGGAATTTCTTTTTCGTACTCTAGTGAAAAATTATTTACTTTGGATGTCCATATTTGTCGAATTATTAGTCGTATTGATTCAACCTGTTAATATGATCATTTGCAGACCTGGTAGCAATACACGCCGGCCGCGGTGGTCTAGCGGTTCTAGGCGCGCAGTCCGGAACCGCGCGACTGCTACGGTCGCAGGTTCGAATCCTGCCTCGGGCATGGATGTGTATGATGTCCTTAGGTTAGTTAGGTTTAAGTAGTTCTAAGTTCTAGGGGACTGATGACCAGAGATGTTAAGTCCCATAGTGCTCAGGGCCATTTGAACCAATTTGTAGCAATACACAATACACTTCTTCGCGCTATCTTACTATCTCGCAATAGTCCTACACAAGTGAGCCCCATCACTGCCGTTAGCCCCTCCACTGCTGCACAGGTCCAGACCAGTTACTTTGTGCACACTCTGCCCTAAACGACACTTGTCGTATTACCAGAGGTTCTCTAAGCTCTACAACACTAGAGGAACTCCACTGCAAACCTGGCATTGCACCACCTGGTGTTTGTTCGGATGTAGCAACCAGCAGAGAAATTGCCAAGATTCTAGCATCTCAGCCCCGTTCTTAGTCTGGGCGTCATCAGTAGCTCAGATCAAGCAGTAATTTTCTAACCCTACCTCAGACACCTGAAGGAACACCCAAGCAGACTTGAATCCGAAAATGGTAGGACGGAATCGAGAAATTTAATAACCCAGAACAGAATCCTCCCTTCGGATAGGCAGAGGATTGGGTGATTTGAAAGTGCCACAGGATGCAAATTCATTCCCGATAAATGGAACTTCAATGTCGAATCCACGCTGTGTGAGTACGCCAGTCCACGCCAATGCATTGTAATGAAGTTCGTACTCTGCCTCACTGATAGTGGAGAAGCACTGGGGAACCATCTCATAACAACACCAGACGCTCTTGAATTGACCAAGTTTTGGTCAAAGAAAAGACTAGTTCAACGTTGTGTTATATTTGTTTTGTTAACAGTTCCTTGTACGTGTCGTAATTTTAAAGTTTTATCTATAACCTCGAAAACATTAAGCTGTGACCATGAAACTTTGTGCTAGTCCCTTTTTTTTTATTCAGCCTTCAACGTGACCCGTTTATCCCCATGATGGATGCCTCGATGGAGATCTTGCTTGCGGAAGTCTGCATTCTGGCTGTTCAGGAAATGTCCTTCCTCGATAATCATTCCAGAAATACCTGTCACGCAATGACGTCTTCAGCCGAGGAAAGATAAAGAAGTCACTGGCTGCCAAGTTCGGAGAATACAGAAGATGAAGCAAAATTTGACAGCCTCAAGAATCACCACGTGTTACTGTGTCGTCTGCAGAGGCGGTGGGCCGTTGCCGTGTAGCAGAAACACCCCCTTGAACCTCTTCCTGCGACACCACTTCTTGGCGACCTATAACGTCGACAAGAGATTTCAGTAGTATGCTTCTGTGACGTTTGCCCCGTAGCGAGCGTAATCTGTTAGCACCACACCACGGCAGTCCCAAAGAAGACTCCGCATCGCCTTGCCCGATTATGGTAGGATCTTTACATTTATCGGCTGTGGTCGACCCAGAGGTTTCCACTGCTCGCTTTGCTCCTTTCTCTCGGTTGGTTGGTTGTTGCGGGGAAGGAGACCAGACAGCGTGGTCATCGGTCTCGTCGGATTAGGGAAGGATGGGGAAGGAAGTCGGCCGTGCCCTTTCAGAGGAACCATCCCGGCATTTGCCTGGAGTGATTTAGGGAAATCACGGAAAACCTAAATCAGGATGGCCGGACGCGGGATTGAACCGTCGTCCTCCCGAATGCGAGTCCAGTGTCTAACCACTGCGCCACCTCGCTCGGTTCCTTTCTCTCGGGGTCACAGTGAAACGCCCAGGGCTCGTCCATGGTGATTATGCGGCTGAAGAAGTCACTTCGATCGGACTGACAAAGCTGCGTTATTTCCGCTGCTGCCTTGGATCGGCGGACTTTATGAACTGGCGTGAGCAGTCGCGTAACTCTGCGTGGGAGACCTTCCCTCCAAGTTCAAAGTGCCGTCCAAAATGCGGAAGACTGATTTTTATTTTTTTCCATTAACGGCTCAGTTGTGTTACTCTGGCATTCGAGCGTTATGACCTCCACTTATAGAGCTGTTCCCGGTTCTACACAGATAATTCGTCTGCCGCTTCATTGTTCGTCATTCATACTTGTTTGAGCGAATTGGAAGAGTCTCCACTCTCTGTTGCACTGCTGCCGTGCACTTCCTCCAAGTCAGCAAGGACTGTTGCAGCGCTGTTCCCTTTCAAACGCAGAAAATGAATTACTGACCGATATTCCAGTTTATCAGTGAGCCTCGCCATTCTCTTTGGCTCCTCCAGCGACGAGTTATGGTACTACGGTGCGAGACATTCAGTGTGTACCAAAGCAGGAGACGTGTACCTGCAAACAAACAAGAAATTAATAATTTAACTTTAGTTCTTCGAGATGATAACTAAAACTTCTGACTAACCTTCGTAAATATTTTAGCGTGTGTCTTAATTTGCTTCTGACACGAAATACAAATACATCATAAAGTTTAGTTGCCTAAACAGCTGTGTAAAACTTCTATATACAACCATATCAGAAGAATTTTTCGCTTATCTTTTCGTAAAAGATGATGCACAATATCAAATACACTTCTTCTTCAGTAGCTCTACAGCCCTTGGTGAGCCTTGGCTTCTTCAACAATCTTCCTCCACACTTCTCGGTTATTTGCTGCTCTTTTCCACCCCCGGACTCCCATATTGCTGATATCCATTATTACCTCATCGATCCATTTTCTTCTAGGTCTCCCTTTTCGCCTAACTGAATGGATCATACCTTTCATCATTTTCTTTGGAATTCTATCCTCTGCCATTCTCTCCAAGTGTCCTAGCCATCGTATTCGCTGTGATTTCACAAATTTTACTATGTCCCTACATTGTATTAACTCTTGTAATTCGGCATTTTAGCGTATTCTCCAGTCTTCTTCCTCCCTTATTGGCCCATAGATTTTGCGTAGTATTTTCCGCTCAATGCTTCTTAGAGCATTTTTATCATGTTCTGTCAACGTCCATACCTCTGAGCGGTATGTGATAACTGGGCGGACTAGGGAATTATATATTAGCAATTTAGTTTTTCTTGTAACAAGGCTACTTTTGAAAAGCTGCATATTCGCAAAGTAAGCTCTGTTACCTGCTTGTATTCTTTCCCTTATAGCCTTCCCAATACTGTTGTCATTTGTTATTAGGGCTCCCAAGTAGTTAAAAGAGAACACTCCATTGAAGAATTTACCATTGATGTTTAGGTTTTTAGGGGTTCTTCTGGCCTAAGATTGTGACATTACCATATATTTTGTTTTGTTTACATTTACTATGAGGCCAATTTTTAAGGCTTCTGTTTCCATTGCCCGGTATGTTTCTAGGAGTGTATTGGTATTTCTTCCTACTATAGCAATGTCATCAGCATATGCACATATCTGGCTAGTTTTCATAAATATGGTGCCTCTTCTGTTGATTTTATTTACTGCACTATGCAGGGCAATGTTAAATAGGACAGTGGAGAGACTATCCCCTTGCTTCACACCTTTATTAAAGTCAAAGCTTTCACTTGTTCTGCTAAGGATCTTTACTTTTGCTCTTGTCTCTGTCATTGTCATTCTGATTAGTCTTATTAATTTAGCACATATACCAACTTCTTTCAGACTCTGTATGGTTTTTATAAATAGAGGAACTATGAAACAAATAAAGATATTTTTAAACATTCGTATAGCCATGTTAGGTGCAGCCCGCCATGAATACCTCTCCTGTGCGAACCTCTTCATCACAAGTAGCACTTCCAACTAATATCTTCAATTATTTTTTGGGTGTTTATGTCTACGCTTACAGTTATTACCCTCTGCAGCTCCCTCTTATACCATGGTAGTTATTCCATGATATATTAACATATCTCATATCATCGTGTCCTTTCTTCTCGAAATGTTTTCCATACGTTCCTTTCTTCGCCGATTCTGTGGAGAATCATTCCAATCAACATAAGTTTCAACATTCTTCAGTAGCACCACATCTCAAACGCTTCGATTCTATTCTATTTCGTCTTTCCCACAATCCATGATTCACTGTCATACAATGCTGTGCTCCAAACGTACCTTCTTACAAATTACTTCAACAAATCAAGGCCTATGTTTGCTAATGGTAGACTTCTTTTGGCCAGGAGTGCCCCCTCTCCCTCTGCTCGTCTGCTTCAAATGTCATCTTTGCTTCTTCCTACTTGTCCCATCTTGCTTCCAAGGCAGCAGAATTTCTTCACTTCGTCTATTTTGTGGTCCCCAAAGTGAAGTTTATCGCCAATTCATATCTGATACTTCTCATTAGTCTCGCCTTTTTCGGTTTACCCCCGGTCCATATTCTGTTTTCATTAGACTGTTCATTCCATTCAACACATTCTGTAATTGTTCTTCACTTCCACAGACAATAGCACTGTCGTCAGCGAATCTTATCACTGATATCCTTCGATCCTGAATTTTATGCTCACTCTTTAACTTCCCTTTTATTTCCTTTATTGCTTCTTCGATGTACAGATTGAACAGCAGAGCTGAAAGACCACATCCCTGTCTTACATCCTCATTAATCCGAGCACTTCGTTCTTGGTCTTCCATTATTATTGTTCCCTCTTAGTTCTTGTATATATTGCATTTTACACATATTTCCCTACAGCTTACCCCCATTTTTCTCAGAATTTCGAACATCTTGCACTATTTTACACTTCGGACACTTTTTCCAGATCGCCAAACCCTACTAACGTGTCCTGATTTTTCTTCTTTTTTGCTTCCATTATCAAACGCAATGCCGCAACTGCCTCTCTGGTACCTTTACTTTTCCTAAAGCTAAGCTGACCGTCGTCTATGGCATCCATTTTTGTGCACATTATTCTTATCATAAACTTGGATGTATGACCTGTTAAGCTGATTGTGCGATGGTTCTCGCACTTATAAGCTCTTGATATCTTCGGAATTGAGTGGATGATGTTTCTCCGTAAGTCAGATGTTATGTCTACAGTCTCACAGGTTTTACACACCAACTGATATAGTCGTTTGGTTGCCATTTCCACCAATGATTTTAGAAATTTCGATGGAATGTTGTCTTTTCCTTCGGCCATATTTGATCGTAAGTGTTTCAAAGCTCTTTTAAATTCTGAATCTAATATAAGATTCTACATTTCTGCTATACTGACTTGAATTTATTCTTCTATCACGCCATCAGACAATTCCTCCACCTCATATAGGCCATCAATGTCCTCTTTCTAGCTATCCGCTCTCTCCTCTGCATTTATCAATGTAAAGCCCATTGCACCTTTAATGTTCCCGCCCTTACTTTTAATTTCACAAAAGACTGTTTTGACTTTTCTTCATGCTGAACCAGTCCTCCCGACGATCACTTCTTTTTGTATTTCACACATTTTTCCTACAGCCGTTCTGCCTTTGCTTCCCTTCACTTCCTATTTATTTCATTCCTAAGTGATCCTGTCCTTCCCTGGTCATTTCTGTAGCTCCTTCCTTCGTGGGTCAATTGTAGTATTTCATTCCTAAGTGATCCTGTCCTTCCCTGGTCATTTCTGTAGCTCCTTCTTTCGTAGGTCAATTGAAGTATTTCTTCGTCAGTTTCAACATTTTGTTGACAGGGAGCCAGCAACTTTTTTAAATTCCTTAACGCGTTTATTATTATTTTCAATACTTCAACTGGTAACTGAATCGTTAATAAACACTCTAAGTGTTTTTCTCTGTTACCCAAGGTTTGTTCGCAGTTGCCTTCCTAATACTTATGTTTGTCTTTCCAGAATCTGTGATTGCTCGTTTTAGAAATGTTCACTCCTCATCAACTGAACTGGCTACTGTGTTATTCCTCATCACAGAATCTACATCTTTCACGAACTTCAAACGCGTCTCGTACTTCCTCAGTACTTTAATATCCCACTTCCTTCCATACTGATTCTTCCAAACGATTCGCTTAAGCTTCATTCTGCCCTTTATCATTGCTTAATTGTGATCTGAATTTATATCTGCTCCTGGGTACGCCTTACAATCCTAAATCTGATTTCAGAATCTCTATCTCACTACGATGTAATCCAGCTGGAATCTCCCAGTGCCTCCGGGCCTTTTCCACGTATACCACCTTCTCTTGTCATTTCTTCTCCTTCCCCGTAGTGAATTACTCGTTCAATATCCTCTCATACTTTCTCTATCTCTTCATCTTCTTCTAGCGACGTCAGCATGTATACCTGCACTATTGTTGTCTGCGTTAGTTTGCTGTCTATTCTGACGAGAACAACACCATCACTGAACTGTTTATAGTAACTTACTCTCTGCCCTACCTTCCTACTCATAACGAATCCTACTCCCTTTATACCAATTTCTGCTAGTGTTGATATTACCCGATACTCGTCGAGACTGACGTCCTTATCTTCTTTCCGTTGCACTTCACTGACCCCCGCTGTATCTAGATTGAGCCTTAACATTTCCCTTTTCAGATTTTCTAGCTTCCCCACCACTTTCAAACTTCTGACATTACACGACCCGATTCGTAGAATATTTCCCTTCCGTTCGTTATTCCATGTTTTTCTCATGCGGACCTTTACCGTGGCATTCCTGCATATGGATACACATTATGTGTCTTTAATTCAGTCTTTTCCATTACCTTCTGCATTCTCACCTCACGCCGGTGGTCGCTTCTGATGCATCCGTCTTTTAGGGACAGTTCCCCGCCCAAGGATATCCACTCCTCCACCATCATTCTGCTCAAATAAAGCACGAAAATGAAATTACACTAGAAAGAAGTATGTTTAGAGTTGGAATATGTTATAAACGTACGAAATCGTGATGTGTGTTTGGAAAGACAGCACCCATGAGAGCGTAGCCTTTGAGTTCCACAGAAGCTGAAGGCTGTTCACATTCCGATGCCACTTTATGGGAAGTGAGGGTTTTTGGGTCGGCTTCCATGGTCTGAGGACATCGTTGCTACCACGTATAACGAAGGTTGCAGAATCGGATCCCGCCTGTCAATTACAGACTGTTGCGTTGTCAAGGAGGAGGAGAAGGTAGCGCAAGGAACAAGACTCCATTTAGTATGGTAAACATTCTCTATTTGATGAGATCGGGAGGCCGAGATGCCAACTGGATACACTGAAATGATCCACGAGACGAGAGCTACATGAACGCGATAATGGGGTCTGTATTCTCTTCACATCGAGATAGGTATACTGTCACAGTGCTACGCCGCCACACCAACGATATGGAGACTGACTCGAGAATGGTGGCAATATTATTTGTTGGGGGCCTAGTTCCGTCTTCGGGAGCCATGAATCTAGGCGACGCGCTATACTCGTAACATGGAGACGACCGTTGCCCTCTACAGGAAATAAACTTTCTGCCTGGTGAGTACCTCGTCACTGCAGCATTGTTACTCTGATTCTCGAATGAAACTGATGTCTCGATTTTTGGCCTGGACTTAACTGAAACTCGATTTCGTTGTATGTTGTTGTGTACAACTGTTACGACTTTGTTAATCGATACTGAATACTGCTCACGTTTCAGTAGTCGTAATGTTCGCTCTCTGCTTCATTTTCAGTCATCGAGATAGCGTCGATCTTGGTTTCCACACGCTATGTGGTCCACAGCAGTTACGTGTCAGACTACGACACGAAAGTATCTTTTGAAGCTGAACCAGGATTCGTCCGTGAATAGTCCTGACATGTAATCCAGTGCATATGCTAGCGTGCTTTGTTGTGACTAGTGATGAGCAATGCTTACGCCGTTGGCTACGACACCTAAGGTAGGTTTCATGCGGTATTTGCTAGATACCGTTCCTAGTCTATTAACAATTGAACGTGGACCTTTTAGCTCCTGACCACTTCTGTCCGAGTGGAGTCCGCGTCCATTCTGCCTACGGACTCAGTTCGAAGTCTGGCCGGTAAATAAATGATGCCTTGACGCAATTCGGCCTGACTGGCTGATGCAGAAGTCTCCTCTCACTCTCGTAACGCCAGCTGCCGCTGCCCTCTCAGATACGTACAGGCGACACACGTAGAGTTTAATAGCGCAACAATACTCTAGTATTGATATACTCAACTTTCGTGTCAGTTGTGTATTTTACCCAGTATTATTATTGTTCTTGTGAATTTTTCTTACTGTGTGACCAATAAAAACGGTTTGTAACTAACATTGGATAACGTAACTGGATGCGGAACACCGTGGTATATTAGCAAGATTAGTTAGTTAATAGTTCTCATACTGTTAGCTTGTCTCATTTTTCCCATTCTTTCTTCAAATAATAACCTGTTCAGTATCTTCCCAACGTCTTGTATAATGTAACTCGTGCCCGCATCTTTGTGTTTGTGACAGGGTTACTTATTCCGACAGTTATTAATGAGCCATTCAAACGGTTAATAACCCTCACCGTGTTAAAAACTGACCTAAATCTTTGATGTTAAATGTCCCATATACGTAAATGACGCTCCGTGTTACAACAAACTGAGCACCACGGCACCTACCGTGTCGCACTGCTATTGTAATTTAATGAATCACAATTTGGAATACCCATATAATGCATATACACGATGTGAGGGAACCCAGAAATGGATCGATCAGTTACCTGCAATTAGGATCGCGGAATGTACTCGTAGTGCCGTACATTGTGGTTATTGGAAGTTTTTCCTTTATTTTATTTTATTTTTTTTAAAGAAAGTTCCTACGCATATATGAAATTACAATGACTTTCTCTGTGATGAATTTAGTGCTGTTATTATACTTACATAAGTACTCACAAAAACGGTAACGTAGCTGCATTCTCTTTAATTATCTATGTATAGTGAATTTATCCGTCTTAGCGCGCTGTAACTATCACCCTTTGAAACATTCTGTTAAAGACAGCATTTATGATAGTTTGAACTATACAGGAACTACACAAGTGTGATACGCGATCCGAGACGCTCAGAGAAACTTTTCTCGGCTTACACGCAATGACCGACCCTTATGACCGAACCTTCCAGTTCGAACATTCTGGGTAGCATTCCGCCCCTCTTATCTTTTTCAGTTACTTGTCACAGCAACAAACCTTAGCTGAGATTACGTGTCCACTGTGCCAGTGCGAATTTTTCTTTGTGTACTCTGAAATAAAGATAAGGCTCTGACGATAGTTTTAGAGCTTGTTCACGTAGCCAGCTGTAGCTTCCGGTACACCACATCTAAAACTGTAAAATTTATTGAGGTTGCCCAAGGTTCCGACACTGGTCTCACGTTCGGGGGACGGCACTTTAAATCCCTCTTTCCCCCAACCAGTTTAAGGTATTTCACGATTTCTCTGAATCTGTTAAGGCAAATTCGAGGATATCAACCTCGAGAAGGACACGGCTACTAATCTTCCCCACCTTTCTCCACTCAGAGCTTGTTGTGTCTCTCCCGTCATCAAAGAGTCATTAAACCCTAATCTTTCTTCCGTAACCCGTAAACTTTATTGAATCGTAGCCAGTATTAATTTGTGAAACATAAAGTAATATACGTGTCAATAAATTGTGTGCAATAAAATAGCGGGAGACGTTTCATGTCTACTGCAAGGAATCTACAAAGCAGACATGGGGATAAATGGTAAGCTATGAAGTACTGAGACACAGCTGGTTGCTTCAGAAATTGATAACACGACTATCTTTGACAGCGGCGAATTTAAGAGACTTGGGAGAGCTGACTATCAGAAAAGTAAATTAACTAAACGTGCCTCATTTGTCTGGCGGAGACGAACTACTCAACTTCTCGAGCGTCAGCACTGCATCATGATCAACCTAGTTTGTTGCTCGGCTTCTTTTCGCTGGACATTCCCTTGGCAAAGAATCACCTTTACCTGGAACCATAGTCGTCCGGCTACATTGGCCATACGGTACACTGACCGGAATACTGTCAGAGGTCAGATAGCACGCATTATGAATGACGAGGTTTTAGTTCATTATGATATCATTTATAGGGGGGATAAACATTTATAAACAGTATGATGTGCTGTAATATTCCGAAGTAGGTGATCTTTAGACCTTGTCTGTATGCCACCAAACACGAGGGATTTTATACTACTGGAGTAATTCAGAAACAGGGGAAGAGCTAGTAATGGATTCAATTCTGTTCCCTCTGAGCTCCTCAGGGACATTTTCATTTTCAACTCTGGGTCAATTGTGAGAATTATGGCCTATCAGTGCGTTTGTAATTCGAAACCCACACATGTTCTATATGGTTCACCTCCGGTTACGAAACAGGAGTGGTACGTTGACCACCTGAGTTGTAAGTGGATTGACAATGTAAAACCTCAAATTGTAGCAGCCTGTCGAAGACCAAAAGAACGCATGATTTCTTTCCTATAGCTCCTACTCGCCTCAGAACCGTTTCGAATGATGTGGAGTTGGTACGTCCGACAAAAATGACATCTACCCACACATTCAGTTTAATACACGAATTGTGGGATGTCTGCGCGTCAATGATCTCAACGTAGCTGCATCATCCCTCCTAGCTCTGCTCCTCTCTGGTTAGTTTCACGTTCTGCGCTCTCTCCATACGTACTCGATTTGCTGTCGTTTACTTTACTAAATAGCGTCTCTTCAAACAATTGTTTCTTTGGATTCTGTTCTGTAATGATTATAACCTACGACTTCACGAATCACCCTCTTACCGAAGGAGGTGTAGTAATCGAAAGGCACTGGACTGGTATTGTTGTGGACGACAGTTCAAATCACACTCCAGCCATCCATATTTAGGTTTTCCGTCTTGATGCTAAATAGCTAAAAGGTGAAAGCTGGATGGTTCATTTGAAAGGACAGTCCGATTCCCTCACCTAATCCGATCTTGGGCTCAGTCACTAATGACCACTTCGTCGACGGAACATTAAACTTTAAACTTCCTGCAGACCCCTTGATCACAAATGTGGTCAGTTGTGCGTTGATGTTCTGCGGCCGATGGCTGTTTGAGAAGCTCGTTGCAGGTGATTTGCGTTCTGTCACTTATTCCGATGAACTACGAGCATTCTTTTCTTGTGGACGATGATGAGCTCTTTTTCTTCCGACACACAGTGTTATTTAAAGTGCGTCTACACTTGTGCAATTACATAAGACACCAACGATTTTTATATTACACGCTAGAGATATCTATCCTACCAATGTTTCACCACGCTACAAATTTCGATAAATTGCGTTTCTGGGACGTCACCTCCTGGTATACCCCACGTGAACATCAGCGCCAAACATGAGTGATAGTCGGAATCCCACCACTTGAGTAATATACGACATCTCAGACCGATTTCAACGAGTGGTTTACGTTCCTCTTCCTGTAATAACACTGAAAGGCTGTGCATTTGCTGCCGTAAACTCTTGTTAAATCTGTCAGTTAATAATTCTATTTTGATCGTCAGAAAATACATTGTCGGATGAATATTTATTCGATAAAGATCACATGGGACAAAAGCGATAGTGTAATGAACCATTACATGAATTATTCTTACTTCGATGTCCGATGTTACGAATTTCTAGCATTCATAATGGCAGTTGCATCAGAAACTTGCTAGACGTGTAAATAATGCATTTTCCTAAATATTTTAATGAAGTTGTGTTCTATCAGAGAAGCAACCGTTGCCCTGAAAGTAGATGTACACCTCGCAACACCACAGATGACATTTCTTTTCTTGTTTTCTCATTTGATATGGATGTCAGCGATAAAACGTGTACTGGATGCAATTTCATTGTAACTGGCCCAAAGTGTTCTCGAGTAATTGCAGTTCTAGAACTGTAGGCATGGACCAGAGCAGGCAGAACTCACCCGAAGCCTGTGATACACATTGCAGAGTTAGACCGGTTCATCTCAGGTTACCAGCCCGTTCAAACTAAAAGAGAAGAAAATAAATATACATCACTAGACCGAATATATTGTATGATGACTGCGAATCAGCGTTTGGAGTTCCGTCTTAGTTGCCACAATGTGTAGGAGAACTAAATTAGTTGGTTAGCTGGTTTGTTACTAAAATCAATCCTGGTGTGTTCACTTAATTCAAGCTCTATCAGCACCCTGTGCTGAACATTACTTATCTATCGAACCACCACACTGATTTTTTCACTGATTTTCGTCTTTCACACCATGTCAAGGATTTCCGTTTTTATACCGTTAAATGGAATTACAGAGGAGGGTGAGCAGCTGACACGTATCATCAGGGTGTGGTTCACCAAAAACTAAATTTAGTAACTGCACAAAAAACTGGCATAGAGTGTCATCAGAATTACGAAGATGCAGTAGGACATAAAATTACGTCATCTTGCATACCTGTTACACCTAATTGGTTGGTTGCTTCCGATGACTACGAGTATATATTTGTTTCGAAACTGAAAAGAAATTTATGAAATATATTGACGTTGTTAATAATGACCGATGTTTTTTCGGATACTTTTACTTATAAACTTTGATACACTATGTGATCAAAAGTATCCGGACACCTCCAAAAACAAACATTTTTCATATTAGGTGCATTTTGCTGCCACCTACAGCCAGGTACTCCATATCAACGACCTCAGTAGTCATTAGACCTCGCGAGAGCTGAATGGGGCGTTCCACGGAATTCACGGACCTCGAACGTGGACAGGTGACTGGAAGTCACTTGTGTCATAATCTCTCCACGAGATTTCCACACTCCTAAACATTGCTAGCTCCACTGTTTCCGATGGGAAGGTGAAGTAGAAACGTGAAGGGACAAGTACAGCACTAAAGCGTACAGGCCGACCTCGTCTGTTGGTTGACAGAGAACGCCGACAGTTGAAGAGGGTCGTAATGCGTAATAGGCAGAGATCTATCCAGACCATCACACAGGAATTCTAAACAGTATCAGGATACACTGCAAGTGCTGTGACTGGCGGGAGGTGAGAACTTGGAATTCATGGTCGAGCGGCTGCTCATGAGTCACACATGACGCTGTTAAATGTCAACTGACGCCTCGCTTGGTGTAAGGAGAGTAAAGACCGGACGATTGAACTGTGGAAAAGGGACCACGGTACACAGTGTGGCGATGCGACGGCAGGGTGTGGGTATGGCGATTGCTGGGTGAACGTCATTTGCCAGCGTGCGTAGTGCCAGCAGTAAAATTCGGAGGCGGTGTTGTGGTCGTGTTTTTCATGGAAGGGTCTTGCACCCCTTGTTGTATTGGGTGGCACTATAACAGCTCAGGCCTACATTGATGTTTTACGCACTTTCTTGATTTTAACTGTTGAAGAGCAATTCCGGGATGGCGATTGCATCGTTCAACACGATCGAGCACCTATTAATAGCGCCCGGCCTGTGGCGGAGTGGTTACACGACAGTAACATCCCTGTAATGGTCTGGACTGGGCAGAGTCCTGACCTGAATCCTATAGAACACCTTTGGGGTGTTTTGGAACGCCGACTTCGTGCCAGGCCTCACCTCTCCTCCTTGCAGCACTCCGTGAAGAATGGGCTGCCATTCCCCGGGAAACCTTCCAGCATCTGATTGAACGTATGCCTGCGAGAGTGAGGCTAAGTGTGGGCCAACACCGTATTGAATTCCAGTATCACCGATGGAGGGCGCCACGACCTTGTAAGTCATTTTCAGCCGGGTGTCCGGATACTTTTGATCGCACAGTGTATATCGTGTTGTTAAGTCGTTTAAGGTGGCTTGTGAATCTGTACATTAGCAGTAAAACTGATTTATGAACAGGAAACACATGGAACTGCCTGAGAAAAAGGTTTGCTGCACGCTTAACGACTAACTGGAATCTTAAATTAACGTGTCAGGCTCTCAGCTATTAAATAAACGTCTTTTGAATTTCAGCCATTCGTATTTAATTTGTTTTCATTTTTGAAGAATCTTCAATGGCAATTTTCTGCTATCGTTCCACACCTTTTGCTGGGCTTGATAGGCCTACTTGTCTGATATGTTATGTCTGATGTGTCACGTGATTGATAGAGTACGTACAAACATATGTTTAATGACTAGTTCTGCGTGGATTTTGCAACTGTTAAATAGCAATTCAAAGTGGTAGAGGCACTGAAATCTGAATGAGGAAATCGAAAAGTAAATATATGGAAGGACTAGATTTCTTTTCTGTTTTGATGTAGAAATTGTTTGCTGTATATATTTCCAGTTTACTGCTAAAGAAATGTTCAGAAGTGGTTTAGTATTCTACTGTTTGCAGAACTTTCCCCCCAACACGTAAGCGAACTTAATTTTCGTACCACGTTTCCGAAACTGCGAAAAAGAAATGGATGGAATATGGGATGCCTTAACAATATAGGACTTTGTTTACTGCTACGCGAGTATAATAAAACGTGAAAATTGGGCCCGCAACCATTTTCGAAAAATGGTGAAGTTTCAAACTGTATCAAAAGCTTTCTGTTGGGTAACTTATTTTACTTCACTGAAGATACCTTCACGGACACTCTTAAAATTAATGTTTCAGATAATTTTATAATTACGATTAGCAATGTAACACAATAATCTTCCTTAATATTAAATCATTTTATTTTATTTCAATTGAATGAAATATACCTCCTTGATTTCTCTCTACATTCCAAAGATCGTACTCGACGGGTTCCTTGGAATACGACAATGTAACGTAAGGTTCGAAAAACTACCGTTGCGAACTTACAAAAGCTCGGTGCTGCGGACTACGTAAGCGGTGAGTGCATAACGTGCTCTAAATTGTGCAGGAGCATTTTTATGTTAATGTGAAGGTTTTCTGGGTGTGATAGTACGTCATACAATGAAAAAAATCTTACAGAAGAACGTTTCGGCCACGATTACAATGGCCTTCTTCAGAATCTGGCAGATCGTAGCTGCTAACAACGAATCTAACACAGTTCGTGAGCCCACGAATGGAACTAACAAACCACAGGAAGCTGAGTAAAGCAAGACAAAAAGGGAAACACCATCCAATGAGGAAATTACCCTGAGGTGACACAGGCCATTACATTTTCACGCAATTTTGGTGCATAGATCCTGGGAAATCAGTACCCAGAACAACAGAACAACCATCTCTGGCCTTAATAATGGCCTTGATACGCCTGGGCATTGAGTCAAACAGGGCTTGTATGGAGTGTACAGGTACAGCTGCCCATGCAGCTTCAACACGATACCACAGTTCATCAGGAGCAGTGACTGGCGTATTGAGACGAGCCAGTTGCTCGGCCACCGTTGACCACACGTTTTCAATTGGTGAGAGATCTGGAGAATATACTGGACAGGGCAGCAGTCGAACATTTTCTGTATCCAGAAAGGCCCGTACAGGACCTGCAACATGCGGTCGTGCATTATGCTGCTGAAATGTAGGGTTTCGCAGGGATCGAATGAAGGGTAGAGCCACGGGTCGTAACCCATCTGAAATGTAACGTCCACTGTTAAAAGTGCCGTCAACGCGAACAAAAGGTGACCGAGACGTGTAACCAGTTGCACCCCATACCATCACGCCGGTTGATACGCCAGTATGCCGATGACGAATACACGCTTCCAATGTGCGTTCACCGCGATGTCGCCAAACACGGATGCGACCATCATGACGCTGGAAACAGAACCTGGATTCATCCGAAAAAATGACGTTTTGCCATTCGTGCACCCAGGTTCGTCGTTGAGTGCACCAACGCAGGCGCTCCTGTCTGAGATGCAGCGTCAAGGGTAACCGCAGCCACGGTCTCCGAGCTGATAGTCCATGCTGCTGCAAACGTCGTCGAACTGTTCGTGCAGATGGTTGTTGTCTTGCAAACGCCCCCACCTGTTGACTCAGGGATAGAGACGTGGCTGCACGATCCGTTACAGCCATGCGGATAAGATGCCTGTCATCTCGACTGCTAGTGATATGAGGCCATTGGGATCCAGCACGGCGTTCCGTATTACCCTCCTGCACCCACCGATTCCGTATGATGCTAACAGTCATTGGATCTCAACCAATGCGAGGAGCAATGTCGCGATACGATAAACCGCAATCGCGATAGCCTACAAACCGACCTTTATCAAAGTCGAAGAAGTGATGGTACATATTTCTCCTCCTTACACGAGGCATCACAACAACGTTTCACCAGGCAACGCCGCTCAACTGCTGTTCGGTGTATGAGAAATCGGTTGGAACTTTCCTCATGTCAGCACGTTGTAGGTGTCGCCATCGGCGCCAACCTTGTATGAATGCTGTGAAAAGCTAATCATTTGCATATCACAGCATCTTCTTCCTGTCGGTTAAATTTCGCGTCTGTAGCACGTCATCTTCATGGTGAAGCAATTTTAATGGCCAGTAGTGTATATAGATGGGCAACGGCTGGTTTCTCCGTTAGCTCATTTTATAAATTAGGTTATTATTATTATTAAGTGTGGTGACGAAAGTTATTTTTGAAGGGGAGGGGGCGTTGGTGGGGGGGGGGGAGGGTGGAGGGGAGCGGGGTGGAGGAAGAGACGGTAACACTTCGTAACCCACTCCAGATCCAAAATCTGTGTCAGTGCCTGGATGTGTATCAGCGTCATAATCGACTGTAACTGACGTCAGACTACTCTTTCGAATTAGCACTCGCGATGCCTCCAGGGGGAATTACGAAACGCTTTTAGGCGATAAAAGTTCAAAGAACTGTCACGAGAGATTATCTTTGTAAGGTCTCAGCCTGCCTCTTCCACCCGGCAGCAGTAAAACGTAGGGCAATATGAAAGAGAATCTGCGAGCCTCCAACTCCGCTCCTGAAGTTTTCGCACGAGAGAGTTGTGAGAAGCCACTTAGACGATGCCTGTGAGAAATTACGCGTTTCCTTTTTTAGCCGTCTCAGGAGGTGGCCGGCGGGCCGGGGCGCGTGCCTGCCCCGCAATTAATGAGGCGAGGCAGCGCATAATTAGCCGGGCCTTTGTCCGGTAATCTGCGGCGCTGACGCGGCGGCTCCTTGGCGGCACGTGGACACCGCCCCCGCAGCCACACCGCGACACGTGACCTGCCACCGACGTTCCCGGCCTCCTGCGGCTTCGTTCACGAGGCCGCCGCTTTCCGCCAGCAGCTCTCGTGCCTGTAATTATGTGGGCAGCCAGCTGCTGCGAAAGGAAAGCTGTCTCGGTTGGCGCTTGTGTTATTTCTACACAGCGGTGGCCAACGTTCATCTCTGCCTTCTATGGAGATTTCTTAGCGAACGAGACATTCGTTAGAAAGTGTCCAGCACGTCTTGCCCCCTGTGTGTCTCCATGTAAAGAGAACGAAGGAAAAAAAAAATAGAGGAAACCTAACAAGAAATAGCAATAGAAATAGAAAAAAAGGGAGGTAGTGGAAAGCCGAAAAGAGAAGAGAAAGACTATATTACATTACTGGCCATAAAATTACTACACCACGAAGATGACGTGCTACAGACGCGATATTTAAGCGGCAGGATGCGGTGATAAGCAAATGATTAGCTTTTCAGAGCATTCACACAAGGTGTTGACATGAGGAAAGTTTCCATCCGATTTCTCATACACAAACAGCAGTTGACCGGCTTTGCCTGGTGAAACGTTGTTGTGAAGCCTCGTGTAAGGAGGAGAAATGCATACCATCACGTTTCCGAATTTGATAATGGTCAGATTGTAGCCTATCGCGATTGCGGTTTATCGTATCGCTACATTGCTGCTCGCGTTGGTCGAGATCCAATGACTGTTAGCAGAATATGGAATCGGTGGGTTCAGGAGGGTAATACGGAACGCCGTGCTGGATCCCAACGGCCTCGTATCACTAGCAGTCGAGATGACAGGCATCTTATCGGCATGGCTGTAAGGGATCGTGCAGCCACGTCTCGATCGCTGAGTCAACAGATGGGGACGTTTGCAAGACAACAACCATCTGCACGAACAGTTCGATGACGTTTGCAGCAGCATGGCTATCAGCTCGGAGACCATGGCTGCGGTTACCCTTGACGCTGCATCAGAGACAGGAGCGCCCGCAATGGTGTACTCAACGACGAACCTGGATGCACGAATGGCAAAACGTCATTTTTTCGGATGAATCCAGGTTCTGTTTACAGCACCACGATGGTCGCATCCGTGTTTGGCGACATCGCGGTGAACGCACATTGGAAGCGTGTATTCGTCATCGCCGTACTGGTGTATCACCCGGCATAATGGTATGGGGTGCCATTGGTTACTCGTCTCGGTCACCTCTTGCTCTCACTGACGGTACTTTGAACAGTGGACGTTACATTTCAGATTTGTTACGACCCGTGGCTCTACCCTTCATTCGATCCCTGCGAAACCCTACATTTCAGCAGGATAATGCACGACCGCATGTTGCAGGTCCCGTACGGGACTTTCTGGATACAGAAAATGTTCGACTGCTGCCCTGGCGAGCACATTCTCCAGATCTCTCTCACCAACTGAAAACGTCTGGTCAATGGTGGCCGAGCAACTGGCTCGTCACAATACGTCAGTCACTACTCTTGATGAACTGTGGTGTGGTGTTGAAGCTGCATGGGCAGCTATACCTGTACACGCCATCCAAGCTCTGTTTGACTCAATGCCCAGCCGTATCAACGCCGTTATTACGGCTAGAGGTGGTTGTTCTGGGTACTGATTTCTCAGTATCTATGTACCCAAATTGCCTGAAAATGTAATCACATGTCAGTTCTACTATAGTATATTTGTCTAATGAATAACCATTTTATGTAAGGTAGAGTATTTTTGAAGCAAACAACAAAGTGAGTAGCAACTACAATGATATACAGACTGTTCTGTCTAATTAATGTAAGCATGATAAAAAGTCTCAATAACAACTTTTACGGCGCGGACTACTGTGGGACGTGTAGAAAGGGAGTCACTGAGGTTCTGGTAGGAAACGACAGGGATGTGGAGCCATGCCGCGGCCAACTGCACCAGGTTCCTCGACTGAGGACCACCCATGGTGCGAACAGCCCGATCGAGATGGTGCCACAGATTCTCGATTGGGTCTAAATCCGGGGAGTTTGGTGGCCAGGCGGGAGTTCCGATAAACTCATCACGGTGTTCTTCAAGCCACGCACGTACATTGCGAGCTGTGTGACTCTTTGCATTGACCTGCTGATAGATTCCATCATGCCGAGGACAAATAAACTCTATATAGGGGTGGACATGGTCCCCAAATCTACATGCATCGATTGCGCCATCCAAAATGACGAGACACCCATGTGATGGCACTAAAACATTGCCTCCTCCGCCTGGACCCTTCTGACGACTGTCGCAGGGTATTTGCTTTCACGCCATATATGCCGACGGCTATCTGTCCGATGGAGTATAAAACATGATTCATCTGAAAACTCCATCTGTCGCCACTAATTGGACGTCCAGTTGCGGTACTGTCTTGCAAATTCCAGCCTTCTTCGATGACCAAAAGCACTAAGCACGGGTGCATGAGCCAAGTGCTTGCTGCGGAGGACTATACGCAACAACGTTCGCTGGAATTTCCTTGAGGATTCAGTCGCTCAACACGTCTGTTCGCCCGTGGACATCTGCTCAGCCGTCTTTCACCCCTGCCATCTACGGTCAGTTCAAAATGGTTCAAATGGCTCTGAGCACTATGGGACTTAACATCTGAGGTCATCAATCCCCTACAACTTAGAACTACTTAAACCTAACTAACCTAAGGACATCACACACATCCATGCCCGAGGCAGGATTCGAACCAGCGACCGTAGCGGTCGCGCGGTTCCAGACTGAAGCGCCTAGAACCGCTCGGCCACTCCGGCCTGCTCTACGGTGCGTGGCGTACCACATCTGCCTTGGCGTCATTTTGGGTAGCATCATTTTGCCACACACTGTGTACTTTAACCACAGTCGCACGTGAACAGTTTGCAGACTTAGCCGCTTCGGAAATGGTTCCATCCTTAGCCCGGTAGCCAATGACCATCACCTTTTGGACATAAGATAAATCACACTGTTTCAACATTACGTCAATGACTGCACTGTCTTCCGCGTCGCCCCGACACGCTTTATATGCCATCCACTGCTAGTGCTGCCACCTGTCGTCTATGAGTGGTTATTGCACGTCGACGTCTAACACAGGCGGTGGTCACGTTGTTGTGGCTGGACAGTGTAGTTCTACACTACTGGTTCCAGTCTCAGTCTTGGGACAAGAAAGTCTCACTTTCGTAAATAAAAAACAGGAAAACTCTGTTCTGCAATGGTGATACTATTTCTCTTCCCCCCCCCCTCTACCCTCTCCCCCCTCCCCCCTGCCCCCTCCCCCCCCAAAAATCACATGGTGATATGTATGTCGACAATGTACCTGGGTCCATTACACGGTGTCACCTCTCGCCATTATGAGAGTGCATCCAGCACTGTCGAACATGATCGTTTTGGCAGTCTAGGTGTTGGGTGTGGGGAGGCACAATGTGGCGTGGGCGTAGTGATCTCCAAATCTTTGAACACGGTACACTCACTGGTCAACTTATCGTGACACTGTGTTCCTTCACCTGTACGTCTTTTCGTGGCTGTATTCAGCCCTGATTTAATTTTTGTGGATGACAATGAGAGAGCGCATCGAACAGCGCAGGTGACGGAACTCTTGGAACGAGAGGATATTCGGCGAATGGACTATCTCCGTGTTGTTACAACCAAATAGTTCGCGCCTGCAGACAGGCAACCCGATGAATACATTTCCAAAGTAGGCTGCTGCTGCCCCTGCCTGGCACCTCGTGTCATCGACTTCAGTGAACTGCACGCGCATAGAGTAGCGTTCTGCCAAAACTACGGTTAGGAAGTTTTGGTACACTATGCGAGTATAAATGTCGTAGTAAATGATAGGATTAGGGGTAGTAATAGTAGCATTGGTACGGTAAGAAACATGAATGAATCTGTAACGGAGAAACTGCGAACTGACGACTTCTTTGTTTGTTTGATTCTTTGTTTTGCACAGATTTAGAGGCGCACATCATTCAGCGTTAGTCCACTGCGTATCCATTGTGTGGTCACTTATATCTTACCTAATTATAATGTGCTTTTTATAAGTAACACGAATTAGTTGATCGCATAACTTCTGCGTTTTTATGTAACAAAAGCAGTTACTTTTGATGTAAGAACACACACACACACACATACATATATATATATATATATATATATGATCAAAGGCAAGAGGAACAAAGGAAACTTGTTTGTATAAGTTCGATGAAGTATTGAAGCGATGTTTGGTGTATTTCTGTTTTGCTGCTTTTTTATGATATCTCTGTATTGTTTCACGTTACGAATCAACAATTTTCGAATAAAACTTGAACACTGTCAATTCCAGTATTATTGTAAATGCTGTTTACTTGTAAGTAACAGTAAGTAACTATCGAGAACAAAACTGTTCTATAGACTACCCAGCCCTTTATATATCCTCAGTTTGTAGACGGTTCGCTACTTGTAATACACTGATCGCATACATAAGGAAAGTGATCCTTATGAGCTAACCTCCAAAACTGGGTACGACCTTAACCGAGCAAAGCTACTAGGAAACTGCTGTAGTCTACGCTTATCTGTGGTAGCCTACGGTAGTTTTACAACTCTACACACATACTGACCTTTTCTGCGTCACAAACGTGTAATGTCAGTTGAAAACTTGGATAGATGCTCTAGCCATTGTTATGTGTACATTTTCTGAATGTGTTGTAGTTTTTGTGCAGTTGTCTTCTGAAACTCGAAAAGGAAGGAGAGAAGACTTGAATTTAACGTCCCATCGATATCGAGGTCATTAGAGATGGAGCACAATTTCGACATGTTCCAAGGTGGGGAAGAAAATCGGCCATGCCCCTTTCAAAGGAACCGTCCCGGTATTTGCCTGGAGCGATTTAAAAAAATCACAGAAAACCTAAATCTGGATGAGTGGACGCAGATTTAAACCGCCATCCTCCCGGAAGCTATCCCAATGTACTTATTTTTATACGTCTAGATTCCCTTTTGTCTGCTTCATCTGCAGCATTTTTATATTTTCTCCACTCGTCATTCACTATCAATATCTCGTCTGGTTTCTACTAGGCTTTGTCTTTTCGGCTATTCGATCCTCTGCTGCCCTCTCTGTTTCCTGTCTCAAAGATACTCATTCGTATTCTACTGCATTTCTTTCGCCTCTTCGAGTCAATGGTTTCTTAATGCTCCCTTTGAAGCTCTCGGCAACCTCTTGTTCTTTCAAATTACGTTTCGATATATAAGGGAAAGAATGGATTGAAAGTTACAAGCACATACATATGCAATAACAACTTTTAACGCCCCTCGCCACTATGGCGCCTCCACCAACAACCTTGACGCTTTAGGATGCAAAGATGCCTTTAAGTGATAGTGAATTAAGGATGGGTCCGCCTTTTGCACAAAATTATTGTCTTGTTTTAACACTCAAACATGTTCCACCACAGTTGTGGTGTCCTCAGCGGATTTTTTCTTTTATTTTCTGCAATACTTACATACAGATTATATTTAGGTTAGGAAATATGTTACACGGGATTTTCTTGTTACTTAAATTGTACATGGCCTTTAATTTTACGTTGTGTGTGTCCTGCGGCTGCCAACCAAAGTAAGCCAACAATCTAAATTAGTACACCGTGTCATCTGCAAATGTGTGATATAGCCTGCATTGATTTTTTTGCTTATAATCCAATCTTTAAAATGTATGTTCAGGTAAAAAGCGTGACATATGCCCGTTTTTTGGCCTTACTGTCGCAGTATCTGGATAGTCCCGAGCTGTGCCAAGTTTGTTTTTGTGTGCCAAACGTGTTATTGTGTAGTTGGGATGACCTATGGAAATCTGTAAAAAATTTTTTCAAGCTTAGGTATGGAGAAATATTTCGTATAGCTTGTTATATATCATTATCTTTCGTATTTTGATAGTATTAACTCACGTTTTCTCCTGCGCATTTGTGAATACTGCGTCTTGTTACGTTGTTGTGGCTTGGACACACGTTTAACTGCACAAATTTACGTTCCTGGCGCACTTATGACTGTCGTTTGTTTACTGTTTTGTTTTGGTTTGACGTCCGCGAACTCTGAATCTGTTACGTTTGTTTTCATTCAGCATGCGTTGTCCGATTGTTTGTTCAGAGTGCTGAATAGTGTTTCGTTACATATTACTGTCTGGGCATTGATAACTTTTCTGCCCTGTGTGGTAATTTTCTTCTATTGTTAGAAACTGGTGTAAGTGATCACTCTGTTTTAGGATTTGGAGGTCTGTTTCTACGCCACTGCGGTGATAATTGTTTCTGATGAGGTGGTCTGCTAATCTAGAACGTGTGTTGTCGCTTTTCAGTGTTCTTCCATTTTTGAGTATCTTATCTTGACATTTCTACATGTCTGTGGGATGCACATTGAATCGCTAAGCCAAACATAATCTGTATGTGTGTATTTAAGGAAAATAAAAGAAAAAAAACATACTGACGATGCCACTACTGCGGTGAACTGTGTCTGGGTGTTTAAACAAAACAACAATTTTGTGTAATCGCGAAAAGGCGGACCCATCCTTAATTCATTATTATTTTCTGCAAGCACGGGAATAAGCTCAAAACTCAATATGATATGCCTTTAAGTAATGTCCCTGACTGATCTCGCTAGTTCTGCCAGACAGTAGACAAAGAACAACATCGTTGTTGGTGAAAAGTTAGAGTTCCGGCCAGAGGTACAGGACTAGATGTTCAGAGACTAATTATCCGTACTGCGTTTTATCGTCACATTTCCAGTCCCTATGTTCTGGTAGTCGACACCATTTCAAGACACTCGTTTTGTCCACGGTCTGAAGTCTTGAATAAGGGGGTATGACCGTAATGATTTTTTTTTTCTGAGAGCTCGCTAGTAACTTGTCGACAGCGCTCCCAACCCCATCAGATGACTACATATGTTTACAATAACCCTCCGCTCACAACACGGATCCACCAGCGTGTAAAGTGAGGGCAAGCTTTTGCCTTGTATTTGCAACTTTTAGCCGTCCGTAAATGTCCGTGGTGTTCACTCATTTGTATGCGAATCTCTCCTAAGTCCGCATAATACTTTGTGCCATCTACGGAGGGACAAGCGGGGGCGAGAAAATTTTTATTCAGGAGGGCTAAGGGGGATAAGGAAGGGAGAAGACGCATACATCAGCAAATCGGCGCCGGGGGTGAAATGCCGGCTACTGCGCTTGTGAGAGGGAACACGAGGGCGCCGGCAGGCCGCGCATGCGCCGTAGGGAAGACCACAAAGACTGCGGGCTGCGCTTTCTGAGCTCCTTGAGGAAGCTCCCAGCAGAGTGTGTTCCTCTCGTTAGATTCACAGACGTAGTGTAGGAAGAATGAGTGCTTGTATCCCTCTGTGCTTGTTGTTATTAACGCAATTATTTCTTTACAGTCTGTAATGGAGCCTGAGTAATATTCTGTAACTGGATCACACTTCCTTAAAGCAGGAGAAGTTTGAAATTGCAGTTTTTATTATCCACTAAATCATTAAAATTTACGGATCTATAATTTTTTTGGAGGCCATTTGAAATTACTTCTTTGTCTGTAAACGTCTCCTCTCTTAGAACATAAAAAGCCCTGCTCTAAACCTCTAAACCTCTTTACACATTACGAATTACGTGGTCTCCCTCTTCCCACCATACTGTCATATCTTCTTCATTACATCATCGTATAATCTGTCTTTATCCTTTTACTGGTGTTGATTGCACCTACAAGTAGTTTCTGATTAGTTTAACTAATTCTCCGAAACCGAAGTAAATAGCAATAATTTTTAGATGTCGATCATTCGACAACATTTTTTCACTATAGATCTCATATTTTGACTCAGAATGCTGCTGGGAAAGCACTGGAAGAATGGCAGAGACTTAACACTTGTGGTTTTAGATATTCAAAGAGCGTATAATAGTGTTACAAAGAACACCATATGGTAGAGCCTAAGAAGGAAAATGTAACCAGAAGACTAACCCAGAAAGTTGAAATGATTTAAGAAGGCTATTGCAATTGGATACAGGCAGGAAATGGTAATTATGATTACTTTCAAACAACTAACGAATTTCAACGAGGCAGTGCACTTCCCCCATTGCTTTTCATCACTCTCATGGGTGAAATTGTGAAATGAATGAAGCAGAATTCTAAAATTAGCTAATTTCTATCAACAAATTCGGAATCTACTTTGCAAGAAATGAGTCCTCTTAAGATCAAACCAGACTCGCGTTCAGTCATACTTTATCCCCTTAATAATTCATGGCCTACAAACCTGCATATCAGCTAAGCATTTCGACAACTAACTCCAAGCCGCTGAAATGAAGTCCTTACGAACTGATGCAGAAAACTAGAAAGCATAGGGTGAGAAATGAAAGGACAAGGGAAGAGACTGGAGTGTACACATCCACGTAATAAAAAAAAAAAAAAAAAAAAAAAGTGACACAGGCCCGTTTGAGATGGTACGTAAAACTAATGGATGAGGCACCAATAGCTTCACACAGATGCGATAGAAGACCAATAAGAAGACCGTGGAAAAGGTGACTGGACCAACTAGAGGAAGACATAGGAACAAGAGGAGTCAACTCGGATAGTGTGCAGAGAGAAGAATAGTGTATGACAGACGTAGGTGGAGAGCGCTCATAAACTACAGCCGGGCAACTGGAGTGGACAACCGATGATGATGATGATTCGATATAATCAATCTATGCTGTGTAGCTAGTGCCTATTTAAGAACGAGGAGAAGTGGAATTCCCGTTTCATTTGATCTTACCGTCAATGGAAAATCAATAGAAAAAAATGGTTCAAATGGCTCTGAGCACTATGCGACTTAACTTCTGAGGTCATCAGTCGCCTAGAACTTAGAACTACTTAAACCTAACTAACCTAAGGACATCACACACATCCATGCCCGAGGCAGGATTCGAACCTGCGACCGTAGCGGTCGCTCGGTTCCAGACTGTAGCGCCTAGGACCGCACGGCCACTCCGGCCGGCAAAATCAATAGAGTTTGGCTGATTGACCAAATAATTAGTGCTCAGTATTTGAAGCTTTGTAAGATACATAATGTTCAGGGATTAATTGTGAGTAATTTGCTGATGCTTTGTTAGTTTTTCTTACACGAATTAAAGCATTAAAATTCATGTCCATGCTGAAATCTACTTCACGTCGTTGGTGGACTCTTAGTTGTTACAATGGATGAGGCAGTACACTGATTAAAGAGGAGTGGGGTTGAAATCCTCATCGGGCTGTTCTGAGTTAGGTTTTCAGTGAGTTTTGTAATTGCTTCCAGGTGCGATGATTCCTTATGTGAAGCCATTTCCAATTACGCTAGTGTTCTTCCTCTGAAGACAACAATGACGACAAGATGTTAAGTCCTAAGCATTCCTTTCATGTTTCTTTCGATTGTTACAGCTTAAAAATGCTTACTCCCAACCAGTAAAAAGTCTAAAAACATCGACAGAGGACATACAAGCAAAAATTCTTTTACTCATGCACCTTCCCACATCAGATGGAACAATATGCCAAAGAGGACGCAAAGCTCGTCCGAGAGAGGTCACTCACGCAGCCAATACCTTTGTGCAAACATCAATGCGCCAGTTTTTGGTTTAAATTCAGCACCGTGCACCAGCAGTCTCCACAGTAAAACCCAGCAGAAGATGGCTGCCTGGTTGTCAGCCGAACTATCGCGTCAAGGTATAGATGCCATCCGGCTGCAGTCTTGTTTTGTGAATCAAAGCGAAATTGTGGAGCTTATTAAGACTATTTTGCAATCTTAGTAGTGCGGACATTTCATATGGGATCTTCTATAAAAATGACTTTCTCTCAATAGTGATGTAATGCACCATATAATTTCGCTCGCGCGTCGCACATCGGCGAGGATTCTAGCCCTGGACGAGTATCGTCTTACTCGCGACAATACATCGCTGAAGACGAGGGTAGGCGCCTTTCAACCAATCATTTGCAGCGGCTTTTTACAATCTTTCTTTTTATTTACATATCTTAGTAGTGGCGAATTAAATTGTTTTTCTCTAGCTGTTTGCAGCAATTAGTAACCTTTTATGACAATTCAAGAAATGAAATCAGATGACAGCACGAAGACGCTTCTGCACAGAGCTGTATGGATTAATACTTACCACATTTTCAGTACAACCATCACCATTGACAACATCTGCTTTATTTTTTCACAACCACTCACGGTTTTCATAAACAATATGATAGATAAACTCATATACATAACAGCATATCTACTACAAATTTGAGCATGAAGAGTATTCAGTGACAAGTTAAATATACAAAAAAAGTGGTTATCGTTTTTCATGGCTTGCTTATTTTGTTTCTTTTCAGAGCCCAAGGTCTACGGAAATCACAAATGATAACATGCCGCACATACCGACAGAACCTACTTCATAATAGGTCTGTCTAGAAGTTAATTTCTCCTTCTCCTAGAGCCTATCCCTTTCGGATATTGGTGACAATCACAGCTATACCACTTTTGCTTATTAGAAAAAGTTTCTCCCTCTTGCGTGAATTCCATGTCCTTAAGTTCTCGAGCCAAGATCTTCTTCTCACTCATCAGGTATCTTTCCTTGAACAATGTCCTGCAGCAGTTTATACCTGCTTCCATTGTTCATTATATGGTAGAGATATCGTACTTTTCTGCTTTCTTCTGTGTTTAGGGTTTCTTATTATTTCTTCACATTGCAGAGAATTTTCTCTGTCCATGGTACTCTTAGCATTCTCCTACAGAGCCTCATCTCAAACGCTTTAAGTTGTTGGCCCGTCGCCTCGGTGAAGGTCCCGGTCTCAGCTCCATAGAAAAGGATGGGAAATATATGACAGTGTAGAAATTCCAATTTCGTATCTGTATTGTGGGAAGTGGCAGTTGACTTTCAATAATGAAAAATATGATATCCAGCTCGACAATACAGCATGTTTCAGGTTGCTGCCATTCCAGGTATCGTTTAGCTTTCTGGTGTCTGTTTTGAGTGAACGTGGAGAGCGCCCACTTGTGTTTTCAAGCTGTTTTGTTCGAGGGAGTTCAGACATAATGTTTATTAAGTTATTCAGTTTTCCTCCTTCTTTCTCAAAGCTCTTTCCTTGTGCGGCAATACACAGATATCGGCCTACAAGAAATAGGTAATATGATCTGGTTGATCATTTGTATAAAGATTAAACAAAAGGGGGGCCAGGACACTGCCCTGGGCAATAGCGTTCTTTTGCCGACATCATCTTTCCCTACCCTCCATTGTTCCATAAAATTGTTTTGTAATAGAGGTTCAATAATTTTTGTGAGCCGATGGTCCTTAAATTTGATACAGAGTTTTTCATGAGTATTCCATGGCTGACGGTGTCATATGCAGAACTTAGTCGATCAGAGCTACACCTGTTATTTGTTTGTTTTCAAACCGTCTGAGATTTCAATAGCGCTTCTATCTTTGATTTCCTCCACAGCTTTGCGATATTGAACTGTTTTAGACAGTGGTTAAATAATTGTAAAATCCATTGTTTGTCGCTATGACCGAGGTGTGTGATCTGTTCCACGCATATATCATCGACTCCAGCTGCTTTCTCTTTTTTGTTCTAGCAAATGACATTTCTAACATGTTTCATTCTTGGCTCTGCCTTGGTATAATTTTTATTTTCTGGCGTTTCTTGTTGGATTTTCCATTTAGTAGAAGTTGGTGGGCAGTTTGGTGTTACTGTATGGAGTTGCTTGACTTTCTTAAGGTCGCAGTTAAGTTTTTTAAACTAGGTTCCAGGCCACTTTGCAGCTGTGGGTCATACCCATTTTTTCCATGGCTTAAACCCATTTACCTTGACTTTTTAAACATTTCTGTTAGTGTTTCTCCACGTAGGTCTACCTCTTCACCGAAATGCCTCTGTTCGTAAAGTATTTCGTATATCCTCAGGATGTTCTTTGATTCATCGGAGAGGATAGGGATAAAACGCTCAATGTAACCTCCTGGTATGTATCTCCTAGAAGTATTTTGAACGTCACTACGAAGGTTTTGTACTTTTCCTGCCCTGGCAGAGATTTCTGCACCAAGTACCTCACGGTGATCTTCCAATTACCCCAGTTAAAGTTGAACCTTTTGCGAAATGTTATTTTTGGTGTTCTCACAGAAGCATTTATTTGGATTCCGATAGGCCGTTGTTGTGTTGTAGGAAGAATTACTTATACGGTTTCTAAGCGTCGATATTACACGTTTGCGCGCACAAAACAGTTATCGGGATTCAGATTCAAGCTTCCAGACCTTGTTGTTGAATGAGTGTGGTAGCTTGGGGTCAGGAAGAAGAGATAAATTATTTATTTCCGCCCAGTGCTCTAGTATATATCCGCTGTCACTTGTATTTGTATAACCCCATGATGTGCTGTGGCTGATAGTCGCCTAAGGTTAACTGTGTTTTCTGACTGTTGAAGTTTGGTGATAAGGCCAGGCGGAGCTTCTCTCCAGAGGGGATGTGTACTGATGTTATAGTAAAGGTGCCCCATTCAACAGTCAGTAGCTCTACGTTGTTGGTGGTGGTTCCGTTGATCGATGTTATCGCTATTTCAAGTACTGTGAAGATCTCGGTGCCATATATAGGATCTGGGTTTTGTTAATCTAATCCACTCTCTCTGTTTTTGGTCTTATTGCCCGTTCTCTTCTGCTTGTATCTTGGATCCACAGCGTTCCATTTATGCTTGCGGCAAAGCTCTGACAAAATTTGTTGTTCATTTTCAGTGATACTGTCTTCAATTAGTCTTGTACTCGTCAAAGTTGAATCAGATAAGTTATTTTTCTTCTTGCTTTTCGGTATTAGAAGGATTGGACATTGTCTTTTATAACGACGTTTCCAGGGGACGCATGGCATTATCTGATAAATGTTTGTTGTTTTTTTATTTTAGATAGTGAACGCGTAGGGTCTCCTCCCTTGCGCTATAGTTTACCATTCATGTTTAGATGACAGTTTGGAATGCATTTCTTGCTGACGACTAAGGTACTAGGAACATACTGAATGAAATAGATGCTTGTACTTAAAAAAAAAACTAGTTTTCCATTATTCTTAATGGATTGTGCAGGTGGTGATAAACTTTTGGAATGCGTTAAAGACTTAATAAAAAAATCTGAAGTAGTAAATACTGTATCATCAATACTATATATTGACTCTTTTAATACATCCCTGTAGAGACAATCAGTTTCGGGACAAGAAAAATTCGGCCGGCCGTTGTGGCCGAGCGGTTCTAGGCGCTTCAGTCTGGAACCGCGAGACCGCTACGGTCGCAGGTTCGAATCCTGCCTCGGGCATGGATGTGTGTGATGTCCTTAGGTTGGTTAGGTTTAAGTAGTTCTAAGTTCTAGGGGACTGATGACCTCAGATGTTAAGTCCCATAGTGCTCAGAGCCATTTTGAACAAGAAAAATTCACAACAGTCCACATGAAAAGGGTAGCTGAATGAACCGCGAATGCGCACGCCTACAGATCTTTTTTCAGCTCAAGAAAAGCTTAAATGCTGTCGATGGACTTAACACGACAGCTGAATGCTTATTGAAAGCATGGAGCACAGCACCAAGTTGCTGACGACATGCAATGCCTAGCATTACTTAGGCTTTGGTCGATGCTGTTCTCGACATGCATAGCGTGAGTGACATTTTGTGATCTTAGTGTTGTAAGGCTTGTAGGACACCGTTTGTAGCAATATCACAGCCGGGATATCAGTGGCGTCAGCTGTGGATTATACGTCGTTAGAGACAACAGATGGTTGGGGAATATAGGAACATCGGTTAAATAATCCACAGTTGGAACAGTTAACATGCATTTTTTTGTCTTGTTGTTAGACGTTGGGCAAAAAGACCTAGCGGAATGAATGGATTCAGTTCTGTAAGTTGTTATCCATGGTTCCTCTCTTCTCAGCTACGGGTACTTGCTATATATCACAGTTCCACAATTCAACTCACGATTCTGTGACAGACTGCCCTCGCTTGATCTACATCTTGATCTACGTCTATGACCTGCAAGCCATCTCACGGTGTGTGGCAGAGGGTACTTGTGTACCAGTGTCACCAATGGTTCGCGGAAGGAACGACTGCTGGTGAGCCTCTCTGATTTCATCTTCAACTGCCTTATTCGCGATTAGTTTTATGTGGCCGTTCCACCTCAAATCGCTCCATGTGTACACTCCTCCATATTTTATGGAAGTAACTGCGTCTGCAACCGTGTAATTCTACAGTGACTACGCAATACACTATGTTTATTTATTTTGAGGGTCAATAGGGACTCCCTGCATCAAGCGTCAATTCTCTGCAGGTCTTTCTGAATTTCGCTACAATTTTCTAGCGTCTATATACAACAGCTTATCCACGAAAAGCCTCGAGGAACTTGCTATATTATCCACTGAGTCATTTATATGTATACTGAAAAGTAATGGTACTATAACACTCCTTCAGTTACGCCTCAAGTTCCTTTTACGTCTTAAAGCTTTTCTCCATTGAGAATGAGATGCTGTGTTTGCCAGAAACTCTTCAGTTCAAACACGTAGTTGGTCTGATATTCCGTACGCTCGTATTTTGTTCACTAGGCGGCTGTGCGGAATCGTATCGAATGCCTTCTGGAAGTCAAGGAACACGGAGCCCTCCTGGGCGCCTGTGCTTACTGCTTTCCGGGTCTCGTGGGCGAACAGAGCGAGCTAAGTTTGACAAGATTGAAGGTAGGAGACGAGATACTGGCAGAAGTAAAGCTGTGAGGACCGGGCCTGAGTCGTGCTTCGGTAGCTCAGATGGTAGAGCACTTGCTCGCGAAAGGCAAAGGTCCCGATTTCGAGTCTCGGTCGGGCACACAGTTTTAATCTGCCAGGAAGTTTCATATCAGCGCACACTCCGCTGCAGAGTGAAAATCTCATTCTTTGACAAGATTTTCGGAACCCATGTTGGTTCCTATAGAGGAGATTTTCGGCCTCCAGAAATGTCATATTGCCCGATCATAAAACACGTTCCAGAATTCGAGAAACGACAGGCATCAGAGATATAGATGTATAGTTTAGTGCGTCTGTTCGACGACTGTTCTTGACAAGGGCAATGACCCGTGCTTTTTACCGATCGCCAGGAGCACTTCGCTCCTCCAAAGGCCCACGGCCCACTGCTGCCAGAAGAGGGGCAAGCTCTTTCGCATACTCTTTGTAGGACCATATTGGTATCCAGTTTGGTCCAGCAGTCTTCCCTCTGTTCAGCGATTTCAGTTGCTTTTCTATCCAATTGTCATTTATTTAGATATCAGCCATTTTGTCGTTTGTGTGACTATTTAATAGCGGCGTTACTGAGCGATCTTCTTCTGTGAAACAGTTTTGGAGAAAGACGTTTGGCATTTCGGCCTCTTCTTCGTCGTCCTCCGTTTCAGAGCCATTATCGTCGCAGAATGTGTAGACAAATGGCTTCGGTCGCATAATTGATTCAACATATGGCCAGAATTTCATAAGATTTCCTGTCAAGTCGGTAGATGCAATTTTACTTTCGAATTAGTTAAACGCTTCACTAAAGACTCACCTGAAGCGAACTTTGGCTTCGTTTGATTTTTGTTAGTCTGTGAAGCTCTGGCTACGACTAAATTTGAAGTAAAGCTCTCTTTACTCTCGTAGCATCTTTCTGACATGCTTATCGAATCACAGCGTGTCGTTTGTATCCTCCACAGTTTAGCTCGCCACATCCTTGTCTAAGGCGTATTATACAACGCTTATGAACTTTGTCCATTGATGCTCAGCATTGTTAGTGCTGGAGATGGAAGTTCCATGTTGACCTGTCAGGTAATCTAACACCTGTTTCTTGTCTTGCTAAACAGAAAAAAATCTACATACTTTTCTTCGTATTCCTATTAGAGCCGTATTCAGTGATGCTGTAATGACCTAAAATTCGACATATGTTATATGAAATGTTATATTCGATTTAGTCTGTACTATAAATACATTTAGTATACCTCCTCAAACATCGTCTACACTGGGGTGACATAAGTCATGGATAGCGATATGCACATGTACAGATGGCGGTAGTATCATGTACAGAAGGTATAAAAGGGCAGTGCATTGGCGGAGCTGTCATTTGTACTCGGGCGATTCATGTAAAAAGGTATCCGAGTGATTATTGCCGCACGACGGGAATTAGTAGGCTTTGAACGCGGATAGACGGAGCGAGACGCATGGGACAATCCATTTCGGAAATCGTCAGGGAATTCAGTACTCCGAGATCCAAGGTACCAAGACTGTGCAAAGATACCAAATAACAAGCATTATCTTTCACCACGGACAACACATAGGCCGACGGCCTTCATTTAACGACCGAGAACAGCCACGATTGCCCCGAGTTGTCATTGCTAACAGACAACTCTGAGTAAAATAACCGCGGAAATCAGAGTGAGACAAATCAGAGTGAGACTACAACGAACGTATTCGTTACGAACGTGCGGCAAAATTTGGCGTTAATCGGCTATGGCAGCAGACAACCGAAGCAAGTGCCTTTGCTAACAGCACGACATGGTCTGCAGCACCTCTCACGGGCTCGTTACCATATCGGTTGGACTCTAGACGACTGGAAAACCGTGGCCTTGTCTGATGAGTCCCGATTTCATTTGATAAGAACCGATGGTAGTGTTCGAGTTTGACGGAAACCCAACGAAGCCATGAATCCAAGTTGCCAACAAGGTACCGTGCAAGATGGTAATGGTATGTGTTTACGTGGGATGGACTGGGTCCTCTGATCCAACTGACCTGATAACATTGTAAATTGGTATATTCGGCTACTTAGAGACCATTTGCAGCCATTAGTGGGCTTCAAATCCCCAGACAACAATGGGTACCTGAAATGTACGAAAATTGGCAGTTGACCCCAAATAACGAAAAGTGTGAGGTCATCCACATGAGTGCTAAAAGGAATCCGTTAGACTTCGATTACACGATAAATCAGTCAAATCTCAACGCCGTAAATTCAACTAAATACCCAGGAATTAAAATTACGAACAACTTAAATTGGAAGGAACACACAGAAAATGTTGTGGGGAAGGCTAACCAAAGACTGCGTTTTATTGGCAGGTCTCTTGGAAAATTTAACAGAGCTACTAAGGAGACTGCCTACACTACGCTTGTCCGTCCTTTTCTACAGTACTGCTGCGCGGTGTGGGGTCCTTACCAGATAGGACTGACGGAGTACATTGAAAAAGTTCAAAGAAGGGCAGCACGTTTTGTATTATCGCGAAATATGGGAGAGAGTGTCACTAAAATGATACAGGATTTGGGCTGGACATTATTAAAAGAAAGGCTTGTTTCGTTGCGATGGAATCTGCTCACGAAATTCCAATCACCAACTTTCTCTTCCGAATGCGAAAATATTTTGTTGACACCTACTTACATTGGGAGAAACGACCACCACGATAGAATAAGGGAAATCAGAGCTCGTACGGAAAGATGTAAGTGTTCGTTCTTTCCTCGCCCTATACGAGATTAGAATAATAGGGAATTGTGAAGGAGGTTCTATGAATCCTCTGAGAGGCACTTAAATATGATTTGCAGAGTATCCATATAGATGTAGATGAATCTTTATGGATGACAATGCGCCATGTCACCGGATCAGAAGTGTTCACAACTGGTTCGAAGAACATTCTATACAAGGAGCGAATGGTTTGGCCACCCAGATTTCCCGACATGAATCACATCGAACATTTGTGGGACGTAATCGACAGGTCAGTACGTGCACAAAACCCTGCAGCGCAGACCCTTTCGCAGTTGTGGGCGGCTATAGAGGCAACATGGCTCGATATTTATACAGGGGACTTGCAAACAACTTTTGAGTCCGTGCCACAGAGGGTTGCTACACTACGCCGGGCAAAAGAAGGTCCGAAACGATATTAGGAGGAATGCCATCACTTTTGGAACCTCACTATATATTCTGCTGAGAAGAAACGCATACTATCCGCTGGTTCTCACGCCACAATTTCACCACAACAATACATTACTGGCCATTAAAATTGCTACACCACGAAGTGACGTGCTACAGACGCGAAATTTAACTGACAGGAAGAAGATGCTGTGATATGCAAATGATTAGCTTTTTAGAGCATTCACACAAGGTTGGCGTCTGTGGCGACACCTACAACGTGCTGACATGAGAAAAGTTTCCAACCGATTTCTCATACACAAACTGCAATTCACCGGCGTTGCCTGGTGAAACGTTGTTGTGATGCCTCGTGTAAGGAGGAGAAATGTCTACAATCACGTTTCCGACTTTGATAAAGGTCGGATTGTAGCCAATCGCGATTGCGGTTTATCGTATCGTGACATTGCTGCTCGCGTTGGTCGAGATCCAGTGACTGTTAGCACAATATGGAATCGGTGGGTTCAGGACGGTAGTAAGGAACGCCGTGCTGGATCCCAACGGCCTCGTATCACTAGCAGTCGAGATGACAGCCATCTTATCCGCATGGCTGTAACGGATCGTGCAGCCACGTCTCGATCCCTGAGTCAACAGATGGGGACGTTTCCAAGACAACAACCATCTGCACGAACAGTTCGACGACGTTTGCAGTAGCATGGACTATCACCTCGGAGACCGTGGCTACGGTTACCCTAGACGCTGCATCACAGACAGGAGCGCCTGCGATGGTGTACTCAATGATGAACCTGGGGGCACGAATGGCAAAACGTCATTTTTTCGGATGAATCCAGGTTCTGTTTACAGCATCATGATGGTTGCATCCGTGTTTGGCGACATCGCGATGAACGCACGTTGGAAGCGTGTATTCGTCATCGCTATACTGGCGTATCACACGACGTGATGGTATGGGGTGCCATTGGTTACACGTCTCGGTCACCTCTTGTTCGCATTGACGGCACTTTGAACAGTGGACTTTACATTTCAGATGTGTTACGACCCGTGGCTCTACCCTTCATTCGATCTCTGCGAAACCCTACATTTCAGCAGGATAATGCACGACCGCATGTTGCCTTTCTGGATACAGAAAATGTTCGACTGCTGCCCTGGCCAGCAAATTCTCCAGATCTCTCACCAATTGAAAACGTCTGGTCAATGGTGGCCAAGCAAGTGGCTCGTCGCAATACGCCAGTCACTACTCTTGATGAACTGTGATACCGTGTTGAAGCTGCATGGGCTGCTGTACTTGTACACGACATGCAAGCTCTGTTTGAGTCAATGCTCAGGCGTATCAAGGCCGTTATTACGGCCAGAAGTGGTTGTTCTGGGTACTGATTTCTCATGATCTATGCACCCAAATTGCGTGAAAATGTAATCCAATGTCAGTTCTAGTATAATATATTTGTGCAATTAATACCCGTTTATCATCTACATTTCTTCAAGGTGTAGCAATTTTAATGGTCAGTAGTGTACATTTCGTTAATAGTGGTATCACCGTCGTTAGAGAATGGAAAAACATGGAGAAAGGGAAAGAGACGGCGTTATGACTAGAAGGGGTAATGGTAGGGGTTATTGACTAGAATTAACAAAATGCATAATCCTCAAAATTTGCGTCTACGACGGAAGAAACGCTAATAAACATGTATTCTTGGGAAGCTGTTAGTAAGGCGCTCCCGCACTGCGTCGTTTACCTGGCGCCGCTCTTTGTTTGGGGCGCCTGGTCAGAGTCTGGGGGAGCACCCAGTGCTCAGAGCCCGGCCGACTGCCGTGATTACAGTTTATCGAGACGCAGACTGGCGGCCAGATTGCCCCGGGCCGCTTATCTGGCCATCGCAATTCCGCGCTGCGCCGCGCCGCTTCGCTGGGGTCAGTTTTTGCCCCCTCCCGCCCCACTCCCCCCAATCTGCCTCTCATTTCAGAGGCCGTCTTAGATAGCAAGGAAGCAGGGGCGTCACCCTTCCCCCTTTGTGCCTTCCCGCTCCTTATCTGACAAGAAGCCCTCCTTGTGCGAGCTGCTTGTTTTGCGCTTCCTCAAGTCCTTTCGGTGCACTGGCAGCTTATGTTATTATCAAAGGGGGAGAACTTTCGGCTTTGAGCAAAAACATGCTAATCTGTTTACAAGTTATTTCTGTAATTACACGAATTTTTGTCACGGAGTGTAGAACTAACTGAAGCAAACGCCCTCGAGGAACACCTCCGTCATCAAGCTGTATTGCGATTCCTCAGAAAATGTAATGACTCAACAGATTCGAAGGTTGCACAAAGAATCGACCGCTGTATAAAACGTTACAGTTTGATATTCTTAGTTATTGACATTATATCATTTTCTTACGTTGTTAGTAGGTGCTACGAATCTCGAGAGCAGTGCTGAGCTTTTAATAGGTCCAACTGTCCGCCCCCGGTAGCTGAGTGGTCAGCGCGACAGAATGTCGATTCCCAGCTCGGTCGGAGATTTTCTGCGCTCAGGAACTGGGTGTTGTGTTGTCCTAATCATCATCATTTCATCCCCATCGACGTGGCGTCAAATCGAAAGACTTGCACCCGGCGAACGGTGTACCCGACGGGAGGTTCTAGTCACACGACATTTTAATAGGTCCAACTCAAACATCTACCTCAACATCTACGTAATCTGCAAGCCATCGTGTGGTGTATGGCGGAAGGTACCTTGAACCACTACTAGATATTCCTCTTCCTGTTCCACTTGCAAATAGAACGAGGAAAAATTTTCTCTCATCTTATCTTCGTCGTCCTTGCCGAAATGTTTGTTTGCGGCAGTAGAATGGTTCTGCAGTCAATTTCAGGTGCATATTCTCTCAATGATCTGAATAGTGTTCCGCAAAAAACACATCGTCTTCTTTCCTCCGTGGAGTATCATTTGAATTCACGAAGCATCTGCGTAATAACTGCGTGGTGAACGAACCTACCGGCATCAAAAATAGCAGCCCGCCGCTGAATTGCCTCGACGTATTTATTTAACCCAATCTGGTAGAAATGTCAGACACTCGGGAAGCACTCAAGATGGTTCATATGGTTCAAATGACTCTGAGCACTATGGGATTTAACATCTGAGGCCTTAAGTCCCGTAGACTTAGAGCTACTTAAACCTAGCTAACCTAAGGACATCACACACATCTATGCCCGAGGCAGGATGCGAACCTGCGACAGTAGCAGCAGCGCGGTTCCGGACTGAAGCGCCTAGAACCGCTCGGTCACAGCGGTCGGCTAGCACTCAAGAATGGGTCGCACTCGTGTTCTATGCGAGGTCTCTTTACATATGAAGCACACTTTCCTCAAATTCGTCCAATAAACCGAGGTCAAGAATTCGCCTTCTCTGCTGCTGAACTTACGCGCTCGTTCTATTTCACACAGTTTTGCAACACGATTCCTAGATATTTAATCGGCGTCACGGCGTCAAGCAGCACACGATTAATGCTTTGTTCGAGTTACAGGATTGTTTTTCCTACTCGTTGAATGAACTTTCATTGTTTCTACATTTAGAGCACTCTATCGTTCATCACACCGACCAGAACTTTGTCTAAATAATTTTGCATCTCCGTATAGTCATTCAACGACGACACCTTCCCATGCACCACATCATCCAACTGCTGCTCACCCTACCCATCAGTTCATTTACAATAATATTATAGAGGCCCTATCACACTTCCGTCGCGAAGTCATGACGATTCCCTGTCTCTGTTGACCACTCGCCGTTGACGGCAACGTAATGGGTTCTATTACTTAAAAAGTAACGGAGTCTGTATGCTCGTATCTTCGTTAACCATCTGCAATGTGGAGCCGTGTCAAACGCTTTCCAGAAATCGAGGAATATGGAGTCTTCCTGTTGCTTTTCATTCATAGGTTGCAGCATATCATCTGAGAAAAGGGCAAGCCGAGTTTCGCACGAGCGACCAAGGATTTTTGTCTCTAATTTTGAGGGTCTGTTCTTTTACCCTTCTTGTACAAAGGAGTCACTTGCACTTATTCCCGATAAACTAAGGAGCCAACGCCTTAGAATATTCTCTGTAAAACCGAATTGGAATTCTATCCGTACATGGCGTCTTATTTGTTTTCAACTCCTTCAGCTGCTTCTCCACGACAGGGATAGCTGTTACTATGGTCTCCATGTGGGATTCTGTGCAACTGTCGAAGGACGGTATATTTGTACGATCCTCCTGCATGAACTATTCCTTAGTTTAAAACTTTAGCTTTCCTTTTGCTGTATTCTATTGCCACTCCGAACTGGTCAACAGACCAAAGCTATCCATGACCCTCACACGCATGTTGCATAGCTGCTGAAAGCATAGCGCATATCTAGCTAATGCCGTCACACATGCAACCTGTTAGGTGTCTCAGGTTACAGTATCCCCTAGACTACGGTTTACCCTAACCACAAAACTTCCGAAGGAGTGAGATATCTCCTTTGCCTTTACGTTCAAACGTGTTCAAATGTTAGCTGTTTCTGTAGCCACGTATTGTTTTCAGTTGCAAGATATCGCTTCGGTGATGAAACTGTTGAGAAACAGAAATTACGGTTATACACGCCTTACTTGCTCTTGAAGTAAATAGCTTCTTCGGAGGACGTAGGAAACAAAACATTCAAGCAAGTTAGACAAGGTAATGTGAATATGTGGCAGGTGACTAACAACACTGACGCTAACATGTATTGGCACGACTGATGAGACATAATTTATCATCTACACTCCTGGAAATGGAAAAAAGAACACATTGACACCGGTGTGTCAGACCCACCATACTTGCTCCGGACACTGCGAGAGGGCTGTACAAGCAATGATCACACGCACGGCACAGCGGACACACCAGGAACCGCGGTGTTGGCCGTCGAATGGCGCTAGCTGCGCAGCATTTGTGCACCGCCGCCGTCAGTGTCAGCCAGTTTGCCGTGGCATACGGAGCTCCATCGCAGTCTTTAACACTGGTAGCATGCCGCGACAGCGTGGACGTGAACCGTATGTGCAGTTGACGGACTTTGAGCGAGGGCGTTAGTGGGCATGCGGGAGGCCGGGTAGACGTACCGCCGAATTGCTCAACACGTGGGGCGTGAGGTCTCCACAGTACATCGATGGTGTCGCCAGTGGTCGGCGGAAGGTGCACGTGCCCGTCGACCTGGGACCGGACCGCAGCGACGCACGGATGCACGCCAAGACCGTAGGATCCTACGCAGTGCCGTAGGGGACCGCACCGCCACTTCCCAGCAAATTAGGGACACTGTTGCTCCTGGGGTATCGGCGAGGACCATTCGCAACCGTCTCCATGAAGCTGGGCTACGGTCCCGCACGCCGTTAGGCCGTCTTCCGCTCACGCCCCAACATCGTGCAGCCCGTCTCCAGTGGTGTCGCGACAGGCGTGAATGGAGGGACGAATGGAGACGTGTCGTCTTCAGCGATGAGAGTCGCTTCTGCCTTGGTGCCAATGATGGTCGTATGCGTGTTTGGCGCCGTGCAGGTGAGCGCCACAATCAGGACTGCATACGAACGAGGCACACAGGGCCAACACCCGGCATCATGGTGTGGGGAGCGATCTCCTACACTGGCCGTACACCACTGGTGATCGTCGAGGGGACACTGAATAGTGCACGGTACATCCAAACCGTCATCGAACCCATCGTTCTACCATTCCTAGACCGGCAAGGGAACTTGCTGTTCCAACAGGACAATGCACGTCCGCATGTATCCCGTGCCACCCAACGTGCTCTAGAAGGTGTAAGTCAACTACCCTGGCCAGCAAGATCTCCGGATCTGTCCCCCATTGAGCATGTTTGGGACTGGATGAAGCGTCGTCTCACGCGGTCTGCACGTCCAGCACGAACGCTGGTCCAACTGAGGCGCCAGGTGGAAATGGCATGGCAAGCCGTTCCACAGGACTACATCCAGCATCTCTACGATCGTCTCCATGGGAGAATAGCAGCCTGCATTGCTGCGAAAGGTGGATATACACTGTACTAGTGCCGACATTGTGCATGCTCTGTTGCCTGTGTCTATGTGCCTGTGGTTCTGTCAGTGTGATCATGTGATGTATCTGATCCCAGGAATGTGTCAATAAAGTTTCCCTTCCTGGGAAACGGTGTTCTTATTTCAATTTCCAGGAGTGTATAAGCCATACATTATTTATGTTGGTATAGCATTAAGCCGGAAGACGGGTTTGGTACAGCTTCCTACTCTTGTGTATCCTGTGCTTTAGCAACATGAAACCGTTTCAACCTCCTTACGTAGTCAACCCCTGCACCTGCAATTGCGTGACGTAGAGAAGTAAGTTGACTACACGTATTCCTATATTGGCCAAAACTAGAAGAAAAGTTAAAGTTCCTACAATTATGTGCCCGGAAACCAATAAATGTTGAGATATGGACCGTTTTACTTGTGACAAGTAATCATAGCATACAGTGGTGCAGGCAGGCTTACTGTTGCAGTAACCTTCGCGATGACTTACCAGCGCTATTTGGTTACCCTTGCAGAAAGACGACTGTGGTTTATGCAACCCATTTTCTACAGATCGTACGACACTGCGTCGCCGCAACGTTTCAAAGTCCGCGGATAGATCGAGAAGGCCTGTGGGGAGGCCTCCCCATTCACCGGGCCTGAATTCGTTGGATTTCTGGCTATGGCGACGTTTAAAGGCATTGGTGTATGCACAACTAATAGACATCGTGTGCAAACGTTGCAGGAGCGTGTGAGCAATGCATGTGACGCAGTCCGAACGGAGCCAGATGTATTCGGAAGACTGCGTGATTCGCTGCGAATAGGGGGTGGAATGTGTGTCAGGATACAGGGGGTAACCACGTGCAGCACTGCCTATGGTGTCTGCTTCTACGTAGCAGACAGATGAGAATGAGAAGACAGACTGGTAAATATCTCAGCTGGTATTGGTTTCCAGAAATTTCAGTATATGACCATTTCTTCTAGTTTTTACCATTTCTACCTCCTGCAGGAATATTTCAACACTTTGTATTTTTTGTTTTATTCGTGTGATATATGGTATGTACTGCAGACACTTGAGAATGGTCACACAGCCATAGTAAATTACAGCAGTAGTGAACAATATAAAATAAAACGATGGTTTAATCCTAATGCGAACGGCCAGCATGTAAAATTGATATTCAAGAAGCCTCTTTATTAGTTAATTGATCTGTCCATTCTTCTGTAGCATCACATTTCAGGAGCTTCTTTTCTCTTCTTGTTTGAATAGTTAATAGTAGATGCTTCACTTACGTACGAGATAATGCTCCAAACACGTTCAGAAAAGACTCCCTACCTTATACTCGATATTAGCGCGCTTCTCTTTTTCAGAAGCGCTTTTCTTATTTTTTAAAGGTTTTCGTCTTGCTTTCAGCTGCTTATTTTACGATTGCAATTTCGACATTAAGCTACTTTCAAGCATAAGATTTTGACATATAGACTTACACATTTATGTCAAAATCATGTGCTTGAAAATGGCTTAATGCCGACATTGCACTCATAAAATAGAATTATAATGGCTGAACAAGATGAACTTCTTTAAAGAATTTACAAGAAAATAATTGGTTTTCTTATTATCACCAGTCTGCATTTTACGCCCCTCTGCTTCGGCCATTGTCACTTATATTGCCGCTCAAATTGTTAAATCCGTCTACTACTTTTAGTGTGTCATTTGCCAATCTAGCTCCCTCAGCTTCACCTGAATTAATCTGACTACATTCCGTTATCATTATTTTACTTTTATTGGTGTTCCTTTTTTCAAGATTGTAATCCATTCCGATAAACTGATCTTGCAAGTCTGCCGTCTGACAGAACTACTATGTCATCAGTAAAACACAAAATTTTTGTTTCTTCTATCAGAACTTTAATTCTGTTTTCTAAAAAAAGTCACTGTAGATGTGTGTGTCTGAGTGGCACGCGGAGGACCTAGCTTCGATTCCCAGTACTGGTACGAAACATTATTTGCCAGGCAGACTAAAATGAGGTCCCATTCAGATTTGTGGTTACAAAAAGAGCTAATTGAACTATAAGAAGCGTTTAAAATCCTTCATTAACGGCCAGGTGAGAGCTGCATGTCAAGCCAAGTGGCACTATGTAAATCACTGCGCTTTGGGTGGATCCATTGGCACCTAGCAGAATTTACGTTATGTATCAGCGTTTCAAGGAAAAGGGTGATTTTGCTTAGAGTCCTGTAACTATATCATGTTGTAGTTAACACATTTAGCGAAAAAGCTCCGAAAGTAACGCAAAAGCTTTGAAGAAATCAGCTGAATCCATCTTAACGTTTACGTCCAGTATTTTATGTGTGTTCAGTAAACTATTACACAACATTTCTATCCTTTTAAATAGTTTTGTTTTATGCTCTTCGTTAATTTTCTATTTCAAGATCTGTATTGATGTTGCTAAATGTGTGTCCAAATTCGCAAATGTGCATGTTGAAGGCAGATTTTGTGCATCATTTACTCCCTGTCGCTCTTGTACTATTGGACTTTGCCCTTTCGTGTCTCACAGCTGCTCCAACCTTTACCTGAATGTCCAGTCCAGAGAAATAGTAGAGAAGTATGTGGACAGCACATCGCCCTACCAGTCGTGTGCTTTTGAAATGAAAGTCGATGCTTCTCCTAGGCATAGTTGTTAACCGTCTCATGCGGATGAATGACTTCCACACCAGACCCTCCACGAAGAATAAATCCTTAGCCCCCCCCCCCCCCAAGCTCGAACCGAAATCCTTCCTATAATAGTCAGCCATGCTGACATCTCAGCCTGTGAAGCAGTCTATCCCACCGATGCTTCCTTCATTTTTCTGCTTCAGCTTACTGAAACGATCTAGTTTAAGTTGCAACCCACAATGACCAATCGAATTTAGGATCTTTTACATTAAATTTAGGAAGTATCTGAGGAAGAATGGCTAGAATTTAATGTCCTGTCGACGTCATGAGTGAAGAAGCACAAGGTTGGGTAGTACAAGAACAGAAAAGAAAATAGGTCGTTTCGTTTCAAGGAAAAGTCCTAGCATTCGTCTTAATCCATTTATGAAGTTGTTGGCGACGAAATGAACCCTGCTCTTCTCGAATGGCATTCCATTTCCTTAGCCACCTATACCTCACTAGACGCTGGACAACCGTTTCAGTATTCGCATACAGCCTGATGGTGCCCTACCGTATTTAGATACTGTAGATAACTTCCAAAGAGAACTGAAAATCACAAACTCGATTCGACGTGGACCTGCATCTTCAGTTTCATGTAGACCTCGTAGTCTCTCTATGCTGAATGTTATAATATTTGCTGGAAAACATTTTGTTTTTAACAACGTTTGTGTTGGTGAGAATTTAAATCACGCAACTTTATTAGATGCACCTTTCAACGTTGCTGAAAGCCAACCAGGAAACTTACCCATTTCTTGCATCTCTCTCTTCTTGTTCAGCTCTTTCCGTAATTATTGTCTTAGGGAGCGAGTTCAAAAGTCTCGTATGATACATTACAGTTTCTTTATTTCTCAGCTGCTTTATCTTAGAAAGTAGGCGCATCTATAAAACATGCGAAACGTTAACAATAAAACTTCTCAGTTACTTTTATTTTAATTTATTATCTTTGTCTTCTGCTTTCAAAAATTTTTTGCTTAATTGTGAGCGTTCTATATGATACATCCTCGTTTCTAATCATTCTTATCCTGAGCTGTTGAGAATACTCACAAACCAAAATTATGCTCCTATGCCCCTCATTACTGATCCGTACGCTCCATCGTATAACGGAATTCGAATTTTCTTTAAAGATATTTTAGCTTGTGGTTGACTCAACATAAACTTGAATCACATCAAGCAAATATGTCAGTTTCTTCTGCGTTTTGATTACTACTGAACTGTCTGCAGAATACCTTCCACATGTGATTTTTTTTCTACTCATCTGTTTGCGGAATAATGAACAACTTCTTCTGGGTGCTGTACAACACTTGCGTTACATAAAAGTAGAACAGAACATATCTGTGGATTATTGTTAGTCATTTTTTATATACCTGAATATTTGCGGAACTAATACCCGATTTGTAAAACTTCGATTTCTTTCATAGGCGAGTACTTAATTATTTTTATTGAGAGACATGTCGCAGCGAGTGATCAATTTATGCATAACATCAGCTTAGGTGTTTAATGTCTATGTTGATAACGATATCTTGCAAAGTTGTTCGTAATACTTTTGGGCACTAGAACATCGATGACATAGTTGTGGAATTACAATGAAATCAGACCTTTAGCTGCTTGCAGGCGTTGACAAATATCAACGGGAACAGATGATGAATGTTTGCACCTACCGAGACTCGAACCCGCGACCTCCTGCTTACATGGCAGACGCCCTATCCGACTGAGCCACCGAGGACACAGACAATAGGGAGCGTGCCAGAGATAAGTCCCTGCAGTCGACTATTATCTGTGTCCTCGGTGGCTCAGTCGGATAGAGCGTCTGCCATGTAAGCACGGGGTCCCGAGTTCGAGTCCCGGTCGGGACACACATTTTCCAACCGTCCCCGTTGATATAGCTGTAAGGAGCTAAATGTCTGATTTCATTGTAATTTCATTCTTCGAGAGCTACAAGATCGCCAATGGTATCTGTACAGATAATAGCTTCATACAGCTGTGAAACATCTGTTCTTCCTAGGAATTCATGCTGAAATGACTTAAATGCTTCTGATGATCGCCGATTTGATTTTTCACCGTTATCATCTTCATCCTCCGAAGGTAGCATCCATACCCACCAAAACCCCTGTCTCGTCCCAGTAAAATCTGATAGATGTTTTTGATACCGACATTTACTGAACACAAAGAGAAAAAATGAGAATTGACGACTTAATGGTCCAGTCTCACATGCGGCGCATACACTGCAATTTGGTAGATTTCATCAATGGAACTTTCCAGGCGATCTATCGCAGCACATCACATTCTCAACTGAATAGTGTTGCTCAAGAATTCTACGGTATACATTTTAAATCTTTATTGTTTTGTTGGATCCGTTACTTTTGGAGTGTCGCGTTTGAAACAAGTGCATACGTTTTTTATTGGCGTTTTATGAATTTAGGTTAAACGCTAAATACGTGAGAACGATTTACAAACTTGCTTAAAGCTACCTCCACGATCGAAAAGACTTGTGTTTTGGATTCTACGGAGCTGAATTTAGTTTGTGAACTTTAACTTTGACTTAATTGAATTCTATGTTACTGTGTTGTATTCTACAGTTTGTGTCAAACGATTTCTTCCTGAGAAGCAGACAGCTCTATTAGTAACGTCTGCCGTGAGTATTAGTACGCAGTATAAAGAATTATTTTGCTGCAGCACAATTACCATTACTTGTCTTTGACTGTGGACTCTCTGATCAAGAACACTGAATTCAGAAACTTCTCTCGGGTACCGTAGAGCTCTGCCTGCTATTAGACGAGCTGTTTGATGTGATGTGGCATGTTGTTTTTCTGTTTTATTACATCGTGCGGTAAAAAACAAGAGGACATTAATAAGTAAAATACCGCATTCGAAATTTACGTTGATAGCTGGGAATAATACTACATTACTTTTCACATAAAAATCATTATCGTCAAACGATCGACGTATTTAAGAACTCAGAGAGATGTTTTCAGTTTTCAATTGACAAATTCCTTCTGGTTGTATACAGCCACAGAGCCATCGTGTTGAATTCGTTGGGAGAAAATTCATCAGATATTAACACAATTCTACTCGTTGAGAACCAGTATTTTAAGTTCGTACTAACTCTTTGTTCAGAAAAATATGACAAAATGAAAATCATCTACAACAAAATCACTTTGAACAGAAATATCTCACACATTTGCCGAGCTAAAGTAGCCTTGCAAGTACTCTCCACAATGATTAGGTCGAATTCTGCATCAGATTACGATTTCCACTTCACGAAACGCTATGAATACAGAGTAGTATATTACGGGGCGAGTGACACCCGTAAGTTACTGTTGCAGCGCCGATACTGCACTCAAGGGGGGACCATGCTGTTGCGTACTATAACGAAAGGGGTAAGGAGAGAACCGCAGAGATTTGGTTACACGTTAGAGAAAGGAAGAAAACAATTCACTGGGTCCTGCGGTAAAAATCGAGTACAGAAATAGACAACAGCTCAACTCTTTATTGTAAAGAGAGACCAGATTGAATTAAACTCACCCTAGAGTTAATACGTCATAGAAAATTCAGTTTATGCTACAACTTTGTCTCTGAATTCCTATACTGCCTTCGTTTCACTCGTATTTAATGAACAAGGTGCCTGGAGTTGCTTGCTGGTCTTATGCATGAGCTTGTTGCAATAACATTTCCCGATTCAAGCATAGTTACACTTGTCTGCCAGATTATCGTTTTCACCGTAAATTCCTGTTGATACTTTCACGTCTAAGGTACCAAACTGACAGAGATGGCATGATCCCCTGTTACTAACGTGCAATACGCGAACTTAACGCTTGTGGTCTGCAATTAATCTACAAATGGCCAGGCTTGCATGTGCACGTTGCCATTGTACTGTAATATTCCTGTTCTTCCGCATTTCGCAGATATGTAGTCTGTTGATGTAAGAGCGGCTGTTTAGATCCGGTTACATAATGAAACTGCGTATCCCTGTGGAGATATAGAAGATGTAAGACAAAGCCATCTTCCAGTTCTTTCTGCTACTGGACAAGAGAAGAAACATATTTCAGCAGATCGATAGGAACAGGTGTATTTCTACTGTGTGGTTTTAAGGGCGTTACTTTTACGTTAACCTTCATATTCATTGCAGACAGAGACTATGAGCAGTATATTTATAGACCTTCTGGCCTACACCAGATCTACTAGTGACATGGCCCGGTTGCCTATATGCGGGGGTAGGCTAGGTGGCGGGCAAGGAGGGGTGGGGGAGGGGAGGTATTACACGGGAACACACTCACACACACACACACACACACACACACGCACACATTATGCTCTTCCAATGGCAATTTTCAGCGCTCTCTTAAGCCATGCCTGTTTTGTGGGAAACAGGCCAATGAAAGAGCTCCTAAGACAACACACACACACACACACACACACACACACACACAAATCTTGCTCTCGTAATCACAGACCAGTATTTTGCAACAGCCAGTTAATGTGTACTTCCTAGAGCTAGTCATCTTGTTTTCTGCACCATCCCACTTAGTATCCAAAAACGACTGCATTTCGAGCCACTTCAGTGCTAGACAAAGTGGATCCCCAAATTAAGTGTGACAATATTATTTCTATGCCTGAATTGTCTTTGTTACTGACTTATAAAATTACAAAACACACGTGGCTCACTAGATTGAAACTAGTGATGTAACTTACAGGTTAATGTACACTTGACAACAGCTGTGGTTCGAACCTTGCACACCACTTGCTGCAACACACAGTGGATCCTCAAATTAAGTGCCAAGATGTTGTTTCCACGTCTAATTGTCTGTATTATTTTCAAAATACGTAAATAGTTGTTATATAATAGTACAAAATACACTTGGCTCGTTTTATTAAGACTACTGATGTAATCAAAGTACACTTGTTGACGACTATGGTTCGATCTCTGTGCCTCAGACAGGCCAATCAGAGAGCTTCTAAGCCAACATACACGAATTTAGATCTCCCAGTCACAGTCAAGTAGTTTACTGGCCATTAAAACAGAAACTGTCCCAAGCTGGCTATCTTGTTCTCTGTACTCCAATTGGCACCCGAACACGACTGTAGTTCGATATTTGCACTGACTTTGATGAAAGAAGAAATGGGTCCTCAAATTAAGTGTCACAATGTTATTTACACATCTCACACAGTTACGCATGATCTTCAAGACATATTACAGAGAAAAGAATTGCAGTCAGAAAGTGAAAGACTTGTTCCTAGCCTAATACTACAAGTTTCAGGAACAGTAATGTCTTTGGATGAGGTTCCACACGGAGGAAAGTCCGAGCTCTGACCACAGAAGAAATATCAGTCATTGCATAAAAGTGAAATAGGGCTTTAAATAAACTAAAAATAGTCCTTATTATTTATAAAAATACATAACGATTTGTTTATATCAGTAAAAAACACCTGTAGGTCAATGCATTGACGCTGTTGGTGTACCTTACAAGTTCAGGTATGGCGACTTGGTGCAAACCACATGAACTCTCTCAAATTAAGTATCACTAGGTTATTTCCACCACTCTTTCTCTATCTATCTATATCCCTCTCTCTCTCTCTCTCTCTCTCTCTCTCTCTCTCTCTCTCTCACTCACTCACACACACACACACACACACACACACACACACACAGTAATTACGAAAGCAGTAATGCACCATTTTACGGGTGAAGAAGTTAATGAGTGAATCAAGTTCTACATTAGAAAAATATGATTAATGTTATTGAACGGCTGATATAGATTTTTATTACATTTACTGATCGAAACTATGGTGCCAGGGCTCTCTAAAAAGTTTACAGACTGTGTCTCCTTTCCTTATGATAATAAGCTATTAAATAATACCAAGAGTTAACTCCAAGATAAGACCTGTGACATGTATGTTGTCTGCTGATGTCACATTTCCCGACACAACAAAACATACTAAAAATGATGCGTTTAACAGAGGTATTTAAAGTGGTGTATCACTTAAACAGTAGATTTTCGTAATACACAAGAATAACTATGAAAATCACCAAATATGACTTGCTTTGTAAACATTTAGCCCAACATGATAGCTGCTCGATTTGCTGCTGTCAACTACTCATGAAATACGATCAATGATACCACAGAAACATCGCTGTTTCATCGTACGGGAAGTCATGAAGACAATGTGTTTTCTCCCATATTCTAGTGCAATAGAACTTTAAGTTTACTACTTTATATAACAAATGGTCGTTATATGTAGTTATTCCATTGGTTTGAAATTCTACAAATAGATTTTCTGTTGCTAGATCTACAATGTTGATTCCATACAGCATTCAGCGACACTGTAACCATCCTTTTTAAGTATTGAAACGTATCTATTACCAATAATATCCTGGCGGAGTGAGCTGAATGAGCTGAATGGAAGTCGTCTATTACTAGAGGGGCTTGGGGACAGGTGTCTGCTGCCCTTTGATTCTACTGATTCAATGCAAGAGTCACCAGATGCCTGAGCATAATCAGTTATGGTCTGTAGGATAATTAGAAGCTGTCTGTAATTTAAAAGAAGATTTACGCGGTGTAGTTGACATGCCACGTTTCCTGAGGCTAATGGCGTTGGTTAATCTATTTTCAGGTGACATGTAGTTAAATGATTACTGAAATGGCGTGAAGAGGAACTCGATTTATTTCACCAAGATCTACATACTAAACCTCAGTGTCAAACTGTCTTAGTTACAAGCAATACATGTATGTTGGGCCCATAAGGTATTGGGAAACATAGCATAAAATAAGCATTACTCCCAGAGTTCGCGGCTGAATCAACTTTAAATGATGTAGCAGAAATAAATGCGTTACCCATGGTATTAAGGAGACGTTAGAAATTCACCAGAATTGATATCAACACTGGAAAAGTTAACGAACAAGTCGTGATAACTCAAGATTCACTGTAACAAACATTGTGTCCCGAATCTCGAAAAACATTTGAAATTATAAAATTTTAAAACATGACTACGGCTGTGAAACGACTCTAAATTGTTCGAAAGGTTCCTAAATTCTCATGATGCCGATTTCAGTTAAATTCCATCACCGCAGCAAGAACACTTATCATTCCGACTGGTGTCTTGGACCTCGAATGAACACCATCGGCTCTCTATCCATCTCTCAATCAGAAGGCCGCTGTCCTCCACCATTCTTCGAAGAAGCACGTTCTTCCACCGCTTTCCGAAACCGAATGCCCGCCGTGCTTTTCGATTGTCTAACTCTGGCGTCTCACGAAAAATATGAAACTTCCTGGCAGATTAAAACTGTGTGCCCGACCGAGACTCGAACTCGGGACCTTTGCCTTTCGCGGGCAAGTGCTCTACCATCTGAGCTACCCAAGCACGACTCACGCCCGGTACTCACAGCTTTACTTCTGCCAGTATCTCGTCTCCTACCTTCCAAACTTTACAGAAGTTCTCCTGCGAACCTTGCAGGACTAGCACTCCTGAAAGAAAGGCAAAGGTCCCGAGTTCGAGTCTCGGTCGGGCACACAGTTTTAATCTGCCAGGAAGTTTCATATCAGCGCACACTCCACTGCAGAGTGAAAATTTCATTCTGGTCACGAAAAATAGTTCTGCCAAAAACCCACGTCACCCTACCAGGGCTCGTTCTTATTTACTGATCTACCGGAAGAGAGAAAATTTTCCATATGAGTCCCGTACCCTCGTCTTATGAGCCCCAGAAAGGTCAACGCCAGCTATTAGCGATCCATAAGAGCTCCCGTTTCGGTGTTAGCCTATGAGAAATGAGCAAATGCTCTCATCTTCCCCTATCATTCAGACTGTTTTCGAAAGCATCTTAACTACTCGTAAATCACGAAGCTTCTCCCTGCCTTTTTAACACCTTTGGCAACGCTAAGTGTGGCGAGGGTGTATCTTCCTACGCAATCAACATACTGTCAACTCTCGACTGGCACTGGCGAATCGCTTGTGGGCATAAACCATCATCAGTTCCTAAGCTGTCTTTTCGCTGATAGAGCAATCACGTCTTCAGGAGGTGTAACATCATTGTTAATCAGAAGGCTGTCCTCTACAGCACAATCCCCAAAATCCACACATGAGACACCTGGTGAGTTTGAAGCGAACTCGTAAGCTACCGCCTAAGGCAGAGTGTACTGCATATACTGCATATATTATAAGAGTTATCCATTCTCTGAGGGACACAAAAGGGCAACTCTGCCCTTAGAGGCACAATACTGGAGTAAGAACTTCGTATTTTAGACGCTATACTGTTTTTCAATTTTAAAAAAAATGGTTCAAATGGCTCTAAACACTGTGGGACTTAACGTCTGAGGTCATCAGTCCCCTAGAATTAGAACTACTTAAACCTAACTAATCTAAAAACATCACACACATCCATGCCCGAGGCAGGATTCGAACCTGCGACCGTAGCAGCAGCGCGGTTGCGGACTGAAGCGCCTAGAACCACTCGGTCACAGCCGCCGGCTTTTCGATAAAAGCTGACTTGCTTATTCCTTGCCTTGTCGAGAGGAGCACCGAATTATCTACCTAGATTCTACTAAAAGGAACTGATTATGAGGGTGACAACAATTGCTTCTGCTCTGCTTATCCTCACACTGAAATTACTGGTGGAAACCAATCTTAGACGACTTTTAATCACAGCAAGCCGATGTCTCGGTCAAAGTGCAAGTAATGAGACACACGCCAGCATCTTCTCTTTATTAATCTACCTCTTTGTCGTCTGTTGTCAGGTTGGATTTTCAAATTAGCTGGATTAGGAAAGAACTCAGGAGTGCGGACCCAGATTATCATTTATCGAACATGCAAAACTAAAGGATACAATGACACACTTCTTTCCGAGAGGTTAATTGTATTTCCAAACGCTTAGCAAGTAGTAAAAGCTATGTGGATAGTTAAGAAAAGAAAAAAAATATATGAGAGAGATCTCACATATCTCTCTCAGCAGATCCAAACTGGATTGGAGGTGTATAGACAGATTTTTAGAATATTCTCTTATGTAGTGAAATTCTTTGGACTCATCATTTTCTGTGAGTACTCCAATGTATGACCACTTCCTAATGTTTTTCAGAAAATACTGACATCTGGTATTCGCCAGTCGTATCCATATTTTTCCATATACTCGTCCTTTCATATATCCTCTAACGTCCTTGAGTTCATCATTTTCTGCAAGTACTCCAACATATGGCCACTTTTTATACTGTTTACAGTTAGTGCTGATATCTTGTGTTCCTCAGTCGTGTACAGATTTTTCCATATGGTCTGTTTAAGTAATTTGTAAACCTTGGGTTACATCTCCAATGGACTGTTCTTTTCCCGGTAGTAGTTCATATTCTTCCTTCATGTCAACTGTTTTCGCCACATAGTCTAGTTGAAATTTTTGGGGCTCCAAACTATTCCTTCTCCAATTTGCTTTTGCATCCACATAGTGCATTAACTGCACTTAAACGAGTAATCTCTAAAACAGGAAATAGTTCAAGTCCGTTCGATCTTCTCTTAAAACCTGCAGAACAACATTATTTGTAGGAATGAGTCCCAATTTGGCAACATCTAAATTTGATTGTATTCTGCAGAACAAATTCCTGATTGAAAGAAATGTGTTTGTCCAGCCTGAATATAGAACTTACGTTGCCTTTTTTGGAGTCTGTCAATTTCCATACAGTTTACATATAAATACTTGAAAGTACAGGCAAACACAATGTAGTTTATAATCTTATCTTGGTCTTTATTCTCTGTAAGGTTCGTTTGTATACCAGGCAATTTTCGTGTATTCTTATTGCTCCAGCAGAACACTGCCTAACAGAAAGAAACAACTGTTCAGCATCTTATCCGATGGTTTACACCGCATAGGAGAGGTTGGCCATAGAGTACAATGTAGTACATCATTAACATTATTTGTTGGCGCTGAACACACTTAATCTTCCATAAGATCAAGCACATCATCCGCTCTGTAGTTATAAACCATAGCTTCCAGTCTGTTAATGCCATGTTGTCTACCCAAGGAAGACATATATGTTTTTCGTAGACACATATCAGTGTATCTATAAGAAGGTTCTCAGCATAATTGTTCACTCGTGGGCTTGTGATTCTATACATAAATTTATTATGTAAATTGAAAACGATGGAGAGAGAAAGGAAAGGAAAGGAAAGGAACTATTCATGCCGGCTGCTTCGGGATTTTATGCGGAATCAGCAACGTCCGAAAGAAGAGACATCACCCATTCATATAATAAAAATTTATTATATATCTTTACTCTGCAATTGGAGCTGATCCCAGTAAACTGTCTATTTCAATCTTACTGTTGTTGGCAACAACATTGCTGTTTACTTGGCAGTCTTCTTTCACACACAAGTCATGTTTAGGCAATCACACGCCTTCATCCTGCTAAAAATTCTAGCACAAGCTTGTGTTAATCCAGGTCCATAAGGTAATAGACATCTACACAAAGTTGCTGCCATATCCTAGTCAGCTCATCCCGGGGAATTTTACACGTAGATTTTAATTAAATACCCCCCACACATCTTTCTTTGACATTACGGATTATACTCTCTCTAATTTTTTGCTTCGCTCCGCTAGTACACAGTTGCCTCCCGTCTGGCAGGAACCTGATACACGCGCAGCCCATACCTCTGTAACGCGAGAAATAAGACAAGTGGAAGTTTTAACACATCAGAAATGTCGACTTGTCTGAGAATTTGCTGACTATGTATACGTAAACATCGTAGCAAAGTCATGCTGAGGTCACATGCATGCGTTCCTTTCCCATCCCCTCCACATCCCTCCACGCCACACGCGTGTGTCTAATAGAGATGCGTTAGTTTTACTGACTGGTCATTAAGGAGCGTGGACAGGCAGAAACTGCAACCGCAACTTACTTTGTGCATCCCCTTTGTACATATGAATACTAAATTGCAGTGAAAGTCTATAAACTACTATGAGAAACTCCTTTCAACTGTGGCTAACGAGTATGAGCTTTATTTTTCACGTCTTCGTTTCCGCTCAAAGAATCTGTAAATTCAACGTGCAGAAGAACGCACATCTTCTGTCACAGTGGTTAAAGTTCTGTTGCAAGCTGTTTCTCTGCCTAGCGTTCGCCAACTGAATGCTTTGACTTCTTTTAAATGAGTCCATATTATTGACTCGGAATAATAGACTTAGGTTGGCAGTGTTACATTTAGTAGACTTTAGAACAGTAGTCGATACAAAATTCACAAACTGACACTGCAGGTAGTTTTCAGGAGTCAGTATATCCTTTGTGAACGCATAAATTCACCCTAGAACATCATAGCACTGGAGATAACGGAATTATATTAAGCAAAGGACACAAACTTTTGAATTATTCTTGTAACGGAGACAATGGCGTACTGTCTCTGAATTACATACGGAAAGGAGATGTAAAAAAAAAAAATAGTTTTTAGTGCTTTAAATTTAAACTGTGTACAATCCTTCAGTGCAAGACTTCGAATGCACAGCATTTATCAGCAGCTTAGTGACAATTTTCACCCCGTACACCACGATCTAACATTACTCTTTGCCCTATTTCCTAAAATTATCATCATAATCACTATTTGAATTATATGGGTGAGGAGCAGGTGATCTCGGATTTTTTTGAGTTAGGTTTTAAAATGTTGTAGCTATATTTTTATAAGACATTCGGCGACTATCTATGAGCGCATGCAATTTCAAATTGTATGCTATTTTTGTTAGGCTCTCAGGTGCCTGAACAAACATTTGGTTGTCCGTACTGTGTTTCTTTGTGTAATTTCCTCTGTTTCTTCTGCCTTACATGAATACCCCACACTGCGGTACTAATCCAATCATTATCATCCAAGTGCATTATATATAGTCTCCAAATGGCTCTGAGCACTATGGGACTTAACATCTGTGGTCATCAGTCCCCTAGAACTTAGAACTACTTAAACCTAACTAACCTAAGGACATCACACACATCCATGCCCGAGGCAGGATTCGAACCCGCGACCGTAGCGGTCACGCGGTTCCAAACTGAAGCGCATAGAACCGCACGGCCACACCGGCCGGCTGTATAGTCTCACTGATGGATGAACTACAGTTTCTAAATATCTCAGCAGTGAACAAAAGCTGGTTCCCTTTTAACCTCTGCGATCGTAACATTACATATTTTTCAGTCATCGTTGCTTTCAATTGCATAGCGACATACTTGGCTCCAACGTGACACGTGCGTTCTTTAGTCGAAGGTTACGCAATTACAGTTAATATAATGTAAAACATAATATTGCTCAAGAGCAATGTGCCCACTTATCCTCTCTCGAGACAGTTTTTTTTTTTCCTAATATGCATTCGCACTATGATTGACTCCTTCCCTGAAGCATTTTACGAGCTTTAGGGCAACGCACACTTGTGTTTCGCAGTCACGTTTTTAAACGACGAAGCTACACTTACTCAATCTTCTGACGATGACTTATAACAGGGCACTCGTGTTTTAAAAAGTTTTTTTTTTCAGTTGGCAAACCAGGATGTCCGACCAGAGAGACGCACGCGAATTACCGGCAATATTGAAGCAGTGTCCTCCGCAAAAGCTTTTAATGTGCATTCATCGGAAAGATCACATACCTCTGCACCTCTTTATCTTGCTTCTCGTTTGATTTTTATCCATTTGTGCTCCACGTTTTCGACCTCGGAACTGAATATGTTGAATGCTTACAGTTAGATATTCCATAATTCTAACTCCATTCACCCTTGCTAACTAAAAATATTTTTCTACCTCTATTATCATCGCTTGTAATAGCTTTAGACATTAGTCTTAACACAGCCTCATGAGCATTGATTCAATGAATCTCAGTTTGGCATCTGCCTTTCCTACAATTAGTTTTATGTGGCCGCTCCACCTTAAAACGCTTCAAACTCGTACTCTTAGACAAATCACGATTACGACTGCGCCCAGTGCTTGATCCCCAACAGAATAGTCGACCAGTAACGGGTACGTCCACTTATTTAACCACAATACGTTAAATTTGGTTAAGAACCAGCTACAGTTTCCTGCGCTGTTTCTTAGGCCCGTTTGTACACATAATCCTGAACCGGCGACACATTCGCAATTATGAACGGCTATAGAGGCAGCGTGGCTCAACATTTCTGCAGGGGACTTTCAACGACTTGTTGAGTCCATGCCACGTAGACTTGTTGCACTGCCCCGAGTAGGAGGAGGTCCGAAACTGTGTGGATAACATCGGAGCTTCACTGAGGCTTTTTGCGGATGATGCTTTAGTATATCGAGAGGTTGTATCAATGGAAAATTGTACTGAAATTCAGGAGGATCTGCAACGAATTGACGCACAGTGCAGGGAATGGCAATTGAATCTCATTGTAGACAAGTGTAATGTGCTACGAATACATAGAAAGAAAGATCCTTTATCATTTAGCTACAATATAGCAGGTCATAAACTGGAAGCAGTTAATTCCATAAATTATCTGGGAGTAGGCATTAGGACTGATTTAAAATGGAATAATCATATAAAGTTGATCGTCGGTAAAGCAGATGCCAGACTGAGATTCACTGGAAGAATCCTAAGGAAATGCAATCCGAAAACAAAGGAAGTAGTTTACAGTACACTTATTCGCCCACTGCTTGAATGTTGCTCACCAGTGAGGGATTCGTACCAGACAGGGTTGATAGAAGAGACGGAGAAGATCCAACGGAGAGCAGCGCGCTTCGTTACAGGATCATATAGTAATCGCAAAAGCGTTACAGGGATGATAGATAAACTCCAGTGGAAGACCCTGCAGGACAGACGCTCAGTAGCTCGGAAGGGGTTTTGTTGAAGTTTCGAGAACATACCTTCGCCGAGGAGTCAAGCTGAATAAATCACAGAATAATGTAGATAGCGAGGTACAAATTGACACACATGCTTGGAATGACATGGGGTTTTATTAGAACCAAAAAAACATAAAAGTTCAAAAAATGTCCGACAGAAGGCGCTTCATCTGATTAGAATAGCAATAATTAGCATAACAAAGTAAGACAAAGCAAAGATGATGTTCTTTTCCAGGAAAGCTCAATATGTCCACCATCATTCCTCAACAATAGCCGTAGTCGAGGAATAATGTAAACAGCACTGTAAAGCATGTCCGCAGTTATGGTGAGCCATTGGCGTCGGATGTTGTCTTTCAGCATCCCTAGAGATGTCGGTCGATCACGATACACTTGCGACTTCAGGTAACCCCAGAGCCAATAATCGCACGGACTAACGCCTGGGGACCTGGGAGGCCATGCCTGACGAAAGTGGCGGCTGAGCACACGATCACCACCAAACGACGCGCGCAAGAGATATTTCACGCGCCATCTGTCGGACATTTGGTGGATTTTTTTGTTTCTAATAAAACCCCATGTCATTCCAAGCATGTGTGTCAATTTTTACCTCTCTATCTACATTATTCCGTGGTTTATTAAGTTTTCAAATTTATACTGACTTTTTGATCACCCGGTATATCTCGCGAAGAGACCATGAGGATAAAATCAGAGAGATTAGAGCCCACACAGAGGCATACCGACAATCTTTCTTTGCACGAGCAATACGAGACTGGAATAGAATGGAGAACCGATAGAGGTACTCAAAGTGCCCTCCGCTACACACCGTCAGGTGGCTTGCCGAGTATGGATGTAGATGTAGATATCCCATGACTTTTGTCATTTGAGTGTGTTGTCATGTTAAAGTACATGCGACGATCAAATAAGACGCTACTTACTAGGGCCGTTTTGACAAAATTGGAGGATTTAGATCCTAGCCTTGGGAGAGCCAGTCCTGACAAAACTCTACCATCTGATGAGCAAGATGTATGAGACAGGCGAAATTCCCTCAGACTTCAAGAAGAATATAATAATTCCAATCCCAAAGAAAGCAGGTGTTGAGAGATGTGAAAATTACCGAACTATCAGTTTAATAAGTCACAGCTGCAAAATACTAATGCGAAATCTGTACAGATGAATGGAAAAACTGGTAGAAGCCGACCTCGGGGAAGATCAGTTTGGATTGCGTAGAAATGTTGGAACACGTGAGGCAATACTGACTTTACGACTTATCTTAGAAGAAAGATTAAGGAAAGGCAAACCTACGTTTCTAGCATTTGTAGACTTAGAGAAAGCTTTTGACAATGTTGACTGGAATACTCTCTTTCAAATTCTGAACGTGGCAGGGGTAAAATACGGGGATCGAAAGGCTATTTACAATTTGTACAGAAACCAGATGGCAGTTATAAGAGTCGATGGACATGAAAGGGAAGCAGTGGTTGGGAATTGAGTGAGACAGGTTTGTAGCCTCTCCCCGATGTTATTCAATCTGTATATTGAGCAAGCATTAAAGGAAACAAAAGAAAAGTTCGGAGTAGGAATTAAAATCCATGGAGAAGAAATAAAAACTTTGAGGTTCGCCGATGACATTGTAATTCTGGCAGAGACAGCAAAGGACTTGGAAGAGCAGTTGAACGGAATGGACAGTGTCTTGAAAGGAGAGTATAAGATGAACATCAACTAAAGCAAAACGAGGATAATGGAATGTAGTCGAATTAAGTCGGGTGATGCTGCGGGAATTAGATTAGGAAATGAGACACTTACAGTAGTAAAGAAGTTTTGCTATTTGGGGAGCAAAATAACTAATGATGGTCGAAGTGGAGAGGATATAATATGTAGACTGGCAATGGCAAGTAAAGCGTTTCTGAAGAAAAGAAATTTGTTAACATCGAGTATATATTTAAGTGTCAGGAAGTCGTTTCTGAAAGTATTTGTATGGATTGTAGCCATGTATGGAAGTGAAACGTGGACGATAAATAATTTAGACAAGAAGAGAATAAAATCTTTCGAAATGTGGTGCTACAGAAGAATGCTGAAGATTAGATGGGTAGATCACATAACTAATGAGGAGGTATTGAATAGAATTGGGGAGAAGAGGAGCTTGTGGCGCAACTTGACTAGAAGAAGGGATCGGTTGGTAGGACATGTTCTGAGGCATGAAGGGATCACCAATTTAGTACTGGAGGGCAGCGTGCAGGGTAAAAGTCGTAGAGGGAGACCAAGAGATGAATACACTAAGCAGATTCAGAAGGATGTAGGATGCAGTAGGTACTCGGAGATGAAGAAGCTTGCACAGGATAGATTAGCATGGAGAGCTGCATCAAACCAGTCTCAGGACTGAAGACCACAACAACAACAACAACAACAGTATGGCGTGGGAAACATTTCCGTACAGTAGCATTTGTTGAATCAACGAGGAGGCAGTAAAACGAAGTGGCATTAATCTTGTAAAAAGCAACACACGCCAAAGTGCAGCTACGCTTAGAAGTAGATGCTTCCCGGCTGACAGATACAACAGCCCCACCCTGCAATGCCGTCGCCCCGGCGCAAAGAAGTCCCGTCTGGAGGCAGAGCGTGAAGTCTGTGTTAGGAAAGCGCGATCGCATCTGGGGTAAGCGAGTGGAGAACACGTGCGGGTGACCGCTCACTGGGCAGAGGCGACCCCGGTGGAAACATTTAGTTGGCGAGCTGCGGCCGGCGCTAGATTGCGAGCAGATTAGCATGTAGCGGCAGTCTAGTTATCGGGCATTAGTATTCCGGCAACATCTGAGGCGGACACGGATGAATAGTAAACAGCGGCGGCGGCGGCGGCGGCGGCGGCGGCGGCGGCGGCGGACTTGGGGCAAGACTTGGCGCGTCTTGCTGCGGGCGGGGCCGTTATCGCGCTCAAAGCCCCGGCCCGGCCGGGGGAGCCGGCGCTGGGGGGCCGGGGGTCTGGGGGGGCGCGCCCCTCCTTGAGGAACCCCAGGGAGCGCCGCCGTATTGGCTGGCGCCGCCACCCCTCGCCGCCGCCACTAATGCCCCCTGCCTCTGCCACTCTATTTTCTTTTATTGTGCGGGCTGCGACCTTTGTTGACTTTCCTCTTCCTCTCGGAACGAGTAAGAAAATAAGGAACCCGCGGTTACCGACTGACGTCTTACTTAACTCGCACGCAGTTCATTCGCACTAGTGAGCATCTAGAAAAGATAAAACTTTTCAATGAGAGTGACAAACAGAGGGGAGGTAAATATTTGTTTTTCACTTACGTGGCGAAACACTCACGCTCCTCCCATTCTGCCGATGGGCTGTTCTGCCATTGCAGTCAGTCTGTATGTGTATTATGGGAAACACCCGACACAGCGTTGTGAATGCACCACGATAATGTCTTATAAGGGGTATTCTGAAATCCCCTTTACAAACTTCTAGGACTTGTTGAGGGGAGTGAGGTCATAATTTATTTATTTATTTATTTATGCATTTATTTTACCTGGCAAGATTAGGGCTTTCAGGCCCTCTCTTACACCTAACCAGGCATACTCAGATTGAACGAGTTTCAGTTTCTACAGAACATTAAGGACATATAACGTGTTATACAGTATTAATGTTAAAGAAAAAAATAGAGATTATAACAGTAGTACAATGATAATTATAACAATCAAAAAATAATTATAACAATCAGGAATAATAATAATAATAATAATAATAATAATAATAATCACTATGTATATGAAAGAAAACATATTTTTCTTTTATGAATGTCAGTCCTATTGCTAGTTGGGAATTTTCTCGTTATGTTCTTGCAGCTTGTGAGTTATTCTCATCGAGCAGAGACATAAGACGATAGAATGGGGTGAAAGAGATATAGAAGAGGTAGATAGGTTAGAGGAAGAGAAATAGAATGGTAAAATTCGAAGCTATGATGGAGAGGAGAAAGTAAGAGATGAGAGGGGCACAACAATGGTGGCTATACCGTCCCTAATATGTAAGTTTTGAGTTCCCTCTTGAATGTTGAGTGGTTCTGGATAAGACGCAGATCACAGGGCAGCGCGTTCCATAGTCGTATGGCTGAGATGGAGAATGACACGGAGAAAGATTTTGTGTTATGTAGAGGTACAGCCAAGATGCTAGACGTATCCGTTCTGGTACTGCGTTTGTGGAATAATGATAGGTGTTTAATGTGAGAAGATAAGTATTGGGGGCACCAGTGGCTAAGAAATCGATGCAGTAAACACATCGTGTGGAGATCGCGTGCCTTATGTGAGCGTATCCAACCTAGTTGGGAATATGAAGGACTGATATGATCATACAACCGTATATTGCACACGTATCTAACGCAAGCATTCATCACTAGCTCGAGGCATCTCGAATTTACACTATTTGTGCCGTGTTGAACTACATCACAGTAGCAAAGATTAGGCAAGACTAGTGTTTGGACTAATTTTTGTTTAACATGGGTTGGAAATATTTTTCTAAATTTTTGAATTGCATGTAGGGAGGAGAGCGATTTCCGGCAAGCTCTGACTGTTTGTTCTTCGCAGTTTAGGTGTTCATCCAAGATTATTCCAAGGTCTTTTACTGTTTTTTGGTATGGTAGTTGGGTACCATTGAGGAGTTTTTGAGGGACTGTTTCGCGAAAGTACCGGCTGATTAACTTTGGGTGAGATATAAGTATGACCTGGGATTTCTTGGGGTTTAGTTTCAGACCTAGGATCTATGCCCATCGAGAAACAAAGCAAAGATCTGCTTTCATACTCGCTACTGCGTCAGCAATGTTCATGGAGCTTGCACTTATGTACAGTTGGATGTCGTCGGCATATAGATGGTAGTTGCAGGAGTGAATCACTGAAGAACTATCATTAATGTACAGTGAGAAGAGTAATGGACGAAGGACGGAGGCTTGGGGAACTCCAGAGCGCACGTTTTTCCATGATGACTTTTCCGACCTACAAATGACTTGTTGACTTCTGTTTTTGAGGTAGCTGTCGAACCAGTGTATTGCGCTGTTTGAGAAATTCAGCTGTTTCATTTTAATTAGTAATATATCAAAGTCAACTGTATTAAAAGCCGCCGGCCGTGATGGCCAAGCGGTTAAAGGCGCTACAGTCTGGAACCGCGCGGCCGCTACGGTCGCAGGTTCGAATCCTGCCTCGGGCATGGATGTGTGTGATGTCCTTAGGTTAGTTAGGTTTAAGTAGTTCTAAGTTCTAGGGGACTGATGACCTAAGAAGTTAAGTCCCATAGTGCTCAGAGCCATTTGAACCATTTTATTAAAAGCCTTGCTAAAGTCAAGCAGTGTTAGGATGGTAGCTTCACGTCTGTCCATAGCATGTTTAATGTCATCAGTTACTTTGATTAATGCAGTTGCTGTACTATGGTGCTTTAGAAAGCCTGACTGATATTTGTCATGGATGTTATGAGTTTTGAGGTAATCCGTCAGCTGTTCATGGACGATGTATTCTAGGGTTTTAGATATTGCAGGTAGCATGCTGATCGGCCTGTAGTCACCTGGCGACTTAGGGTTGTCAGTCTTGGGTATAGGTTGAATTAAACTTTGCTTCCACTCAGTAGGATATGTACTACTGACAAGAGACAGGTTGAAGATGTCTGTGATAACTGGTGTAATCTTTTGAGTAGGAATAGGAAACCTACCGTTTCCGTTCTACGTCGGTTTCAGTTCAAATGTTTAACTCATCCACTTTTGCTTGAGGAATTGAATTAGGCATGACGCAGTAATGTTATTAGGTAAGAGTTGGAAAGGAAACAAAGCGAAACATCCATTTATCACTTAAGCACATTTTTTTGTATTGAACCTTAAACATTACGTATTTACACTATTCAAAAACAAGAATGACCCAGCGTACTGTACGTACAGAACGGTACTGATGCATTACAACAGCGGCTCGATGTGGCGACCACCAACATCATTACAGACACTGTACCTACGAAGCATGTTCTGGTACACAGTCTCCATCCCACGTTGTCTCTTCAGTTTATAGGGCACCGACAGGAAATCGTGCCTGCAGATCTTCCTCTGTCTCTTACAGGAGTCTCCTAAATTAAACTTCCAATACGAGCCCGCGAGAAGTAGTCCGTAGGAATTAAATCCGGCGACCGCGGCGGCCTTGCGGTTGGACTAGCTCAGCCTGTCCATTGAAACGTCCCCTTAGAAAAATTAGTGAATCACTCTGCTGGTAAACCCCTTACGTTATTTGATACAGAAACAGCTGAGTGAAACTCAACGTACTCAGACATTTCTCTCTTTACTTATTCTGGTCAACACTAAGCTGACATACAATATTTTTTAGCGCAACGCAGTCTGACTTTCAATAATCCCTACAAAAGAATGGCCCTGACTAACATTAACCTATACCTTTCACAAATCACGTACCTCACAAAAATCTTCGTTACTCGAACTACTGCAATACAGCGAGCGCCACTACTGCCAGCTAAATAAAAGATTCTAACCGCTGAAGGCACTAACTACTGATAGGCATAGTTAGCAAATGGAAGATTTTGATAGAGATCAAACAATGTATTTACCTTAATAATGTTCAAAAGTCATAATATACATATCAGTTCATGATATCCAGTCTTACAAATTTCGTTTTTCTGACGGACACACGTCCAGATCGTCCGCTCTCAAAACTCTGCCACCTCTCTTCCCACATCCACCACTGCTGGCGGCTCACCTCCAGCTGCCCAACACTACGATGGCAAATATTCCAACAATGCAAACCAGCCACAGACTGCACACAGCACAGTTAGTGATTTTCATACAGAGCGCTACGTGACGTTACCAACATAAAAACGTAAACAGCCTACTTCCACCATCTTCCACCATATCTTCTGTTGAGATGTCTCCGAGCCGCACGCGAGAAGTGAGGTGGTACTTCACCATGCTGAAAATCACATTTCCTCACAGACAATCAGTGGCACAGCGTCCAAGGACGGGTCGAATGCGTTTTGTAGCGAGACCAGGTATGCAGGAGCAGTTAGCTTGAGTGGAACCGGACGTGCACGCATTACACATTTGGACTGAAACCGTCGCAGAACGATTCATTTCCGAACATGGCTTCTTATCCAAAATACTATTTACTCACTCCTCTGTACATGTCCTAGAAGTTTATAACGGGAATTTACGAACATCCTCTATAACATTGCGAAATGATACTGACAGTGATCTTTCAGGTGCTTAAAGATGTCGTGCCATACAGCACATGTTACTATCAGTTTGGAAACTCTGTCTAAAGAAAGTCGTACACAGCTACCGATGACCGGAAATCATTGTGTCAGCTGACTAAAGGCTCTCTCCAATATCGCTCTTTCTCTGGCATGGACCAAACTGAATCACCGCTGATCGCCATTTTTTGCTGGCATAAATGGAATGACTAATCTTGGTGATATTCTATACCCTGAATCACCAAGAAAGGAAGCATCCTCATTGTACACTGAAATTATTTTTCTAACTGGGCTACGTCTCCATACTCTTGCATCATGCACGCTACCAGATCATATTGAACATAAGCTAGTAAATTTCTCACGAGCATCTTCCGTTGCCTGCACATTAATAGAGGCGACTGATGTATTCTTCACCATGTAATGCTGGTTTTGTAATTTTTATTTAATTACGACGCAAAGCCCCCATAACAGTTGGCAATCGAAATATTTTTTTGCCATTCTAACTTAGCCGTATTAATTTCCTGCGTTTTAGACGCGAATCGAATCCAGTCGTGAGCTTTTAAAATTATCTGATCCTTAACATCATTCACTGTTTCACACAATGTTCTCAGATCGACTGCAAAATCCTCGATTATACCAATCTGGAATCCAGGATAGCCCATACAACGTAGAAGTATCTCCATCCGCTTCGTGAAGTCAAGGGTCCTCCACGTGTTTCATCACTTACTGGCATAAATTCTGCAATTAAAAAATCGACATTTTCAGTTTCAAATCGTAAAAGCTCTTCACATCTATTGAAATCCCTCAGAATCTTATAACGTTTCCCATATTTGACCGGCAGGAACATCGCCATGTTGCAGACTGACGGGCAGCGCTGAAGAGCTAACATGCCCTACCATCGTCTTGCGAATAACTTAGGTGTATCTCAGTATGGAAACTGGAATATTTCTTTTATTCTCAGCTTAAATCTAACCCGTCCGGAAAAGCCAAGATACAGCCTGCGTATTAGACTCCTCAACATTTATTCACACACGACTTAGTTACCTGATAAAATCGTGCAAGAATTAGTGGTATCTCGTTTTTATCCATATCACTCATTAATTTAGTCCTCACAGTCGTGGTTGAGCTCCGTGTCTGTGGATTGAATTACTTGAAAAATACAGCAACCACCACTCTTATCGTCCACATCTGCACCGCTGCAAACCACCGTGAAGAGCATGCAAGGAGACACTTCCCAATGTACCAGTAATGAGGGTTTCTCCCGTTCCATATTCGTATGAAACGAGGGAAGAATGGTAGTTTAAACGCTAATGTGTGCGCTGTAACTAATCTAATCTAGTGTTCGCGAACAATGTGGGAGCGATACATAATGGATTGTACGTTTTTCTTAGATTCATTTCTAAAAGTTCAAATGGCTCTAAGCGCTATGAGACCTAACATCTGAGGTCATCAGTCCCCTAAACTTAGAACTATTTAAACCTAACTAACCTAAGGACATCACACACATACATGCCCGAGGCAGGATTCGAACTTGCGACCGTAGCGGTCGCGTGGTTCCGGACTGAAACGCCTAGAACCGCTCGGCCACCGCGGCCAGTCATTTCTTAAAGCTGGTTCTTGAAATTCTATGAGTAGGTCTTCACGTTTGTGTCATTTCAGTTTTTTAGCATCTTACACGGTGCTCTCACAAGGGTCAAACAAACCTGTGTACCAGTCTGCTGTCTTCCGACGTATACGTTCAGTAGAGAGTGAACCAGATCTCCACCGGCAAACTATCAGAGGTTGTACGTGGAACAAAAAGAAAAAAAATCTGGTTAACACAACTGCTAAATTACATACTTGAAGAGCTACGAGTAAAAGAGATGTATTTCACAGTAGCGAAGATGATCAAGTGCTAATAACTCTTAAAGTATGTACCTTAGAGCCCACGTTTAGTCGACATATCTTTCTTGTTTTGGTTCAAACTAACATTTCTCAAAATACGAAAAGCAAAGGGCTTTTAGTAGAAGATATGTGTCAGAGTAGCGAAGTTGAACAAGTGCTCTTAGCTCTAAAGGTCTGCATTTTAGTGCCCACGTTTACTAAACATTTCTGTCTTGATTTGGTCCAAATCTCCACTTCCGAAAGTTTGTCGGCAGAGTCCTGGTACCCCCTCTATACCGTGTTATTACCATTTGGTACGAGGTACACTTGAGGAATATTCTAGAATGAGTCGCACGAGTGTTTTGCAAAAAATCTCCTTTGTAAAACTTCCTGGCAGATTAAAACTGTGTGCTAGACCGAGACTCGAACTCGGGACCTTTGTCTTTCGCTGGCAAGTGCTCTGCCGTCTGAGCTACCCAAGCACGACTCACGCCCCGTCCTCACAGCTTCACTTCTTTCCAGAGCTGTGAGGACGGGGCGTGAGTCGTGCTTGGGTAGCTCAGATGGTAGAGCACTTGCCCGCGAAGGCAAAGGCCCCGAGTTCGGGTCTCGGTCCGGCACACAGTTTTAATCTGCCAGGAAGTTTCATATCAGCGCACACTCCGCTGCAGAGTGAAAATGTCAGTCCCCTTTGTAGAATTCCTGCAGTTCCTTAGAATTCTACCAATGGGTGGTAGTTTGCCACGTGCAGCATCTACGACTGATCTTATGCTACCGTTCCTTGCGGTATCTTTACGAACTGTTACATCCAGGTGTTTGTATGGGATGACCAAATACAAGCGTTACTCATTGATATTATAGTCACAGGATACTACGATCATACAACAGGAAAGACGAAGGTGTTAAACTGGATAAAATTTGGATGTTAGCGTTGCACCGCAAGCGTGACGATCGATTACTTTCAGTCGAGAATGTTGGCATTACCAGAGACAATCTCATAGCCGACGCCACGTGATCGACTGTGGCGCCCTCTGTACTGCCTATATAATCAGCGCTTCCTCGAGTTCTCTTCGCAGTTCGCCGCTTTACCTCCGAGGATGTCTCCCGCAGTCGGAGACGAAACGTCAGGAGAGAGTTTTATACTTCGACCACGGCCTATCAGCCCGGAAGTTTTAAGTGAAGACGGGATACTACGGTTTTTTCGTTTTGTGAACCACAGAGTTTACATTTCTCAACATTCATATACAGCGTAGCTTTGTTCGTTGTTAACACGTATTTTAGGATTCAGCCATCACTTGGCGTAATACAGGGTGATTCAAAAAGAATACCACAACTTTAAAAATGTGTATTTAATGAAAGAAACATAATATAACCTTCTGTTATACATCATTACAAAGAGTATTTAAAAAGGTTTTTCTTCACTCAAAAACAAGTTCAAAGATGTTCAATATGGCCCCCTCCAGACACTCGAGCAATATCAACCCGATACTCCAACTCGTTCTACACTCTCTGTAGCATATCAGGCGTAACAGTTTGGATAGCTGCTGTTATTTCTCGTTTCAAATCATCAGTGGTGGCTGGGAGAGGTGGCCGAAACACCATATCCTTAACATACCCCCATAAGAAAAAATCGCAGGGGGTAAGATCAGGGCTTCTTGGAGGCCAGTGATGAAGTGCTCTGCCACGGGCTGCCTGGCGGCCGATCCATCGTCTCGGGTAGTTGACGTTCAGGTACGGACAGATAAGTGCCAATGTGGTGGCGCTCCATCCTGCTGAAATATGAATTGTTGTGCTTCTTGTTCGAACTGAGGGAACAGCCAATTCTCTAACATCTCCAGATACTGTAGTCCAGTTACAGTAGCACCTTCGAAGAAAAAGGGACCAAAAACATTATTGGCTGAAATGGCACAGAAAACGTTCACCTTAGGCGAGTCACGTTCATACTGAGTTGTTTCCCGCGGATTCTCAGTGCCCCATATACAGACATTGTGACGGTTGACTTTCCCGTTAGTGTGGAAAGTTGCTTCATCACTAAACACAATCTTTGAAACGAAAGATTCATCTGTTTCCATTTGAGCAAGGATAAAATCACAGAAATCGATTCTTTTAATCTTATCAGCTGCAGACAGTGCTTGAACCAATTTCAGACGATAAGGTTTCATAACTAACCTTTTTCGTAGGACTCTCCATACAGTTGATTGTGGAATTTGCAGCTCTCTGCTAGCTCTGCGAGTCGATTTTCCTGGGCTGCGAACAAATGCTTGCTGGATGCGTGCTACATTTTCATCACTCGTTCTCCGCCGTCCAGAACTTTTCCCTTTGCACAAACACCCATTATCTGTAAACTGTTTATACCAACGTTTAATACACCACCTATCAGGAGGTTTAATACCATACTTTGTTCGAAATGCACGCTGAACAACTGTCGTCGATTCACTTCTGCCGTACTCAATAACACAAAAAGCTTTCTGTTGAGCGGTCGCCATCTTAGCATCAACTGACGCTGACGCCTAGTCAACAGCGCCTCAAGCGAACAAATGTACAACTAAATGAAACTTTATAGCTCCCTTAATTCGCCGACAGATAGTGCTTAGCTCTGCCTTTTGTCGTTGCAGAGTTTTAAATTTCTAAAGTTGTGGTATTCTTTTTGAATCACCCTGTATATTTACTCTATCTGATAAGAAGTATCCCGGACACTTCTATGTACCTGACCACCAGAAGTCACGAGAGGTGCATCCACCACTATAAAAGGAGGCGGGGAGTACTGTGCTGTACGCAGAGAAGCGGTAGCAGAAGAATGGATCGCCCAGGGAAGCTCAGTGACTTGGGACGTGGACTAGCCATTGTCACCTGAGTAAACAATACACAGGGACGTTTCAGTCCTGCTGAAGCTGCCCGAGTCGACTGCTGGCGATGTGTCTGTGAAGTGGAAACTCGAAGGAACAATACCAAGACTAGGAACGTCTCGTGTAGTGACAGAGGAACAGTTAAGTAATGCGGAGGGTGGCTTTAAAAAATCGCATGAAATCGGAAGAAGGAATCACTCGTCGGTGCCAAAGTGCTTCGAAAAATACAATTAGCACAATGAAAGCTCATATGGAATTTCAAAGAATGAGGTACAGTGGTCGGCAGCTTCTCACATGCTACAGTGATTAAACATTGAATGTAATTAGGCCTATTGAGAATCTCAGGCAGGAAGATACGAGAAATGCTAAAATATCACAAGATTCTCATAAAAGTACAATCAAAAAAATGTTACTACATATATATAAAAAAGTTTTGCATCACCCAGGTTCCCAGAACTCCTGGAGATGGACATTGACTGTGGATATTGTATCACAGACACAGTCCCTTTGACTGTTCAGAGATTTCGCTGAACTCGCCCAAAGATGTAAACAACCGTGCATGAGCAGCGCCTGTTAGACGAAGGGGGTCCGACAGCCGATCAGTTCCACTCATTCCGCCGGGAAGGAGGTACACGGCACGTGTTGTCTGTAGTTCAACCATCCCTAGACGCTCAATACCGCGGTTCGATCGCGTCCGCATTGTTACTCTCAACAAGGGAAGTGTCCAGGCGTCTCGGAGTGAACCAAAGCGATGTTATTCGGATATGGAGGAGATACTGAGAGACAGGAACTGTCGATGACATGCCTCGCTCAGGCCGCCCAAGGGCTACTACTGCAGTGGATGACAGTTACCTACGGACTATGGCTTGGAGGAACCTGACAGCAATGCCACTATGTTGAATAATGGTTTTCGTGCAGCCACAGGACGTCGTGTTACCACTCAAACTGTGCTCAATAGGCTGCATGATGCGCAACTTCACTCCCGTCGTCCATGGCGAGGTCCATCTTTGCAACCACGACATCATGCAGCGCGATACAGATGGGCCCAACAACGTACGGAATGGACCGCTCAGGACTGGCATCAAGTTCTCTTCACCGATGAGTGTCGCATATGCCTTCAACCAGACAATCGTCGAAGACTTGTTTGGAGGCGACCATGATGTAGTCTAACTGAAATCGTCCCGTATCACCCGGTCTTTTCCAAGTATACCTCCTCTTGTGATTCTTGGGCAGAATATTCACTATTACGAGCTCAAATTTATTACAGAACTCAGTCAGTCTTTGTACTCTTTCATTCCTTGCCCCAACCCCATATTATCTTGTAACCTTTTCTTCTACTCCTTCCCGGACATCTGCATTCCAATTTCCCATGACTATTAGATGTTCATATCCCTTCACGTACTATGTTACAGTTTCCACATCCTCATATACTTTGCCGGCCGCTGTGGCCGAGCAGTTCTAGGTGCTTCAGTCGGGAACCTCGCGGCTGCTACGGCCGCAGGTTCGAATCCTGCCTCGGGCATGGGTGTGTGTGATGTCCTTAGGTTAGTTAGGTTTAAGTAGTTCTAAGTCTAGGGGACTGATGACCTCAGATGTTAAGTCCCATAGTGCTTAAAGCCATTTGAACCTCATATACGTTATCACTTCTTCTTGAGATTGTAAAGTCGGCATGTATAGTTAAATTATCGTTGTCGATGTTGGCTTGCTATCGATTCTGATAAGAGCCACGCTATCACTGAACTGTTCACAGTAAAACACTCTCTGCCCTACCTTCCTATTCATAACGAATCCAACTCCCGTTGTACCATTTTCTGCTGCTGTTGATGTTACCTTATACTCATCTGATCAGAAATCCTTGTGTTCTTCCTATTTCGCTTCACTGACCCTACCATATCTAGACTGAGCTTTAACATTTCTCTTTTCATATTTTCTATGTTCTCTACCACGTTCAAGCTTCTGACATTCCACGCTCCGACTCGTAAGACGTTAGCCTTTCGTTGGCTATTCGATGTTTTTCTCGCGTTCGCCTCCACTTTGGCAGTCCCCTCTCGGAGATCCGAATGGGAGACTATTCAGGAATCATATACCAATGGAGAGATCATCATGACCTTTACTACAAATTTATATTTAGGTTTTCGCGAGGTGTTAGGCCCTTTCATATTGCGTGTATCAGAAGAAATTTTTCAGTCGCTATGTTATACTCTGATGCGGGGCAAACAAGCCTATCCCTATTCGCCTGCAGTGCTTTGTATGTGATGATGATGATGTTTGGTTTGTGGGGCGCTCAACTGCGTGGTTATCAGCGCCCGTACAATTACCCAATCTTTGCTCAGTCCAATTTCGCCACTTTCCTGGATGATGATGAAATGATGAGAACAACACAAACACCCAGTCATCTCGAGGCAGGTGAAAATTCCCGACCCCGCCGGGAATCGAACCCGGGACCCCGCGCTCGGGAAGCGAGAACGCTACCGCGAGACCACGAGCGGCGGACAGGTGCTTTGTATGTGCTCGGTGCCTTCCATTAGTCTGACTTTATGTGAAGCTCTGTTCCGGTAAAGGCAATAAAAGTACTTTGTGAGGGACTCATTTTTCAGACCACCTGGCTCTCAGTAGCCTTCCAATAAATAGAGACCGGCGATTTGCTTTACCAACAATTGAGCAGGAAGTGTTACAGCTGTTCTGATATGCTGGTTGTCACTCATTAGTTATGCATTCAAAGACGATAGTATTTTTACGTTTTGTAAATTGGACACCAGATTCCTATACAGAATTAATTAATTAATTAACATTCTTTTTCGCAATTAAAATGTGCTACGACTAATTTTTGTTGCAAGTTAGTCACGTTCCGGTCCATTTCTATATTAGTTACCGATTGCCTCGTTACTGGTACTAATAATGTTAAATGTTGCTTAAGGCTAATTTTTGGCCAAAATCTGTCATAGAAAGTGTTTATTGTGATTAACATTGACAATAATGTTATATGATGGGAGAAGATAATCACTAGATCGACTTTGTCGGACTCCTCAATAGCCTTAAACAAGTAAGTAAATTAATAATACTAATAGTAATAATAATAATAATAATAATAATAATAAATTACAAGCATTGGCCAAACGACTTAGAAGATACAAAAAAAGTGAAAATAGAAGGAAACAAAACCAAACATTCAACACAAACCAAAAGAAATTTTACCAAACAATAGATAACACACACATTAAAATAGACAATCCACCAAACATAACAGACATGGAACACTTCTGGAGCAACATATGGTCAAACCCGGTACAACATAACAGGCATGCACGGTGGATACAAGCAGAAACAGACTCATACAAGATGATACCACAAATGCCTGAAGTGATAATTTTGCAACATGAAGTCACCCGAGCAATTAATTCTACGCACAATTGGAAAGCCCCTGGAAATGATAAAACAGCAAATTTCTGGCTAAAGAAGTTCACCTCAACACATTCACATCTAACTAAATTATTTAACAGTTACATTGCAGAAGCATACGAATTCCTTGATACACTTACACATGGAATAACCTATCTGAAACCTAAAGATCAAGCAGACACAGCAAACCCACCTAAATATCGCCCCATAACATGCCTACCAACAATGTACAAAATATTAACTTCAGTCATTACACAGAAATTAATGACACATACAACACAGAACAAAATTATAAATGAAGAACAAAAAGGCTGCTGCAAAGGAGCACGAGGATGTAAAGAGCAACTGATAATAGATACAGAGGTGACATAACAAGCTAAAACTAAACAAAGGTCACTACACTACGCATACATTGATTACCAAAAAGCTTTTGATAGTGTACCCCACTCATGGTTACTACAGATATTGGAAATATACAAAGTAGATCCTAAATTGATACAGTTCCTAAACATAGTAATGAAAAATTGGAAAACCACACTTATATCCAAACAAATTCAAATAATATCACATCACAGCCAATACAGATTAAGCGTGGAATATACCAAGGAGACTCATTAAGTCCTTTCTGGTTGTGCCTTGCTCTGAACCCACTATCCAACATGCTAAATAGCACAAATTATGGATACAATATTACTGGAACATACCCACAAAAAATCACACATTTGCTATACATGGATGATCTAAAACTACTGGCAGCAACAAATCAACAACTCAACCAATTACTAAAGATAACAGAAGTATTCAGCAGTGATATAAATATGGCTTTTGGAACAGACAAATGTAAGAAAAATAGCATAGTCAAGGGAAAACACACTAAACAAGAAGATTACATATTGGATAACCACAGCGACTGCATAGAAGCGATGGAAAAAACAGATGCCTATAAATATCTAGGATACAGACAAAAAATAGGAATAGATAATACAAATATTAAAGAAGAACTAAAAGAAAAATATAGGCAAAGACTAACAAAAATACTGAAAACAGAATTGACAGCAAGAAACAAGACAAAAGCTATAAATACTTATGCTATACCAATATTGACCTACTCATTTGGAGTAGTGAAATGGAGTAACACAGACCTAGAAGCACTCAATACACTTACACGATCACAATGCCACAAATATAGAATACATCTCATACATTCAGCAACAGAAAGATTCACATTAAGCAGAAAGGAAGGAGGAAGGGGATTTATCGACATAAAAAAACCTACATTATGGACAGGTAGACAATTTAAGAAAATTCTTTCTAGAACGAGCAGAAACTAGCAAAATACACAAAGCAATCACTCATATAAATACATCGCCTACACCACTGCAATTTCATAACCACTTCTACAACCCTCTAGATCACATAACATCAACAGATACGAAGAAAGTAAATTGGAAAAAGAAAACACACTACATGGCAATCACCCGTATCACCTAACACAGCCACACAACGATCAAGACGCATCCAACACATGGCTAAGAAAAGGCAATATATACAGTTAGACGGAAAGATTCATGATTGCAATACAGGTTCAAACAATAAACACCAGATATTACAGCAAGCATATTATTAAAGATCCCAATACCACAACAGATAAATGTAGACTTTGCAAACAAAAAATAGAAACAGTCGATCACATCACAAGCGGATGTACAATACTAGCAAATACAGAATACCCCAGAAGACATGACAATGTAACAAAAATAATACATCAACAGCTTGCCTTACAACATAAACTTATAAAACAACACGTTCCCACATACAAGTATGCACCACAAAATGTACTGGAGAATGATGAATACAAATTATACTGGAACAGAACCATTATAACAAAAAATGGTTCAAATGGCTCTGAGCACTATGGGACTCAACTGCTGAGGTCATTAGTCGCCTAGAACTTAGAACTAGTTAAACCTAACTAACCTAAGGACATCACACACATCCATGCCGTAGCGGTCTCGCGGTTCCAGACTGCAGCGCCAGAACCGCGCGGCCACTTCGACCGGCCAACCATTATAACAGATAAAACAACACCACATAACAAACCTGACATCATACTCACCAATAAAAAGAAGAAATTAACACAACTAATCGAAATATCCATACCCAATACAACAAATATACAAAAGAAAACAGGAGAAAAAATTTAAAAATACATCCAACTGGCTGAGGAAGTCAAGGACATGTGGCATCAGGATAAAGTTGACATTATACCAATTATACTATCAACTACAGGAGTCATACCACACAATATCCACCAGTACATCAGTGCAATACAGCTACATCCAAACCTATATATACAACTACAGAAATCCGTAATTATTGATACATGTTCAATCATCCGAAAGTTCCTAAATGCAATGTAACATATACCGTACAGTTAAAAGGAAGTCACGCTTGATCAAGGTCCGCGTCACTTTCCATTTTTGACCAGACATAACGTCTGAGAAAAGAAAGAAAGAAAGAATGAATAATAATAATAATAATAATAATAATAATAATAATACATATTCCGCGCTGGTCGCGTCATAGTACAAGTAACTATTATACACGGTGCTTAAAAATGAATATACGGATCTTAAGACTTTGTAGCGTATATTACATTCAATACGAGGCGTATTCGTAAAGTAAGGTCCGATTTGGCGCGAAATGAAAACCACTGTGGAAACCCGATGAAATTTTACACATATATGTTGGGTAGTATCTGCAGTATTGCCGACGATCGCGGCGCGACGCTCTTATCAATTCTAAGTGCACAGTGAGCAGGTAAAGATGACTAGAAAATAGTGCCTCGCGCCAAGTATGACACAAATGCCATGCGTTTCTTTCTTCGAGACAATTGTCAGCCGCATTCTGCAGGGGCAATGAAGACGCTCCTGCAGCGTTTCCGATGGAAAGTGTTTCATCACCCACAATACATCCTTTAATTGGCTCCCTCCCATGTTCATCTCTGCTCACATAAACTGCTGGCTACGAAGACAACGTTTTGGCACAAACAACTTAAGGCAGACCAGCGTTTAGAATTGGCGGAAAGCACAGGCGGCTGCTTTTTGTGACGAGGATACTGGAAAACTTGTACGATACTACGAAAAATGTCTTAAGTCGGAGCGGCGACTATTAAGAGAGGTAGCTAGAAGGTATGGCTAACTGTTGCGAATAAAATTTTTTTTATTTTCCCTGTGGTTTCAATTTCGCGACCGATCTAACCTTACTTTCCGAATGCGTCTCGTAATACATCATATGAAAGAGCAACTCTAACCATTTTTCCTCAGAGTGTTCAGTGTGATCTCCATTCGTCGCATATCGAGTCGATAGACGAATTCTTCCCAAATCTTGATCAGTGTGTCTGAAACAATCGTTGCAACAATGCTGTTTCTAAAGTCGTGTAAACCAGATGGTAGCGGAGGCATATAGACATGATCCTTCATAAACTCCCAAGGGCAAAAGTCTCATCAGATCGCATGAAAACGTGGAGATCATGCAAAACAAGCTGTATCACCCGGCGCCCTGCACGCAGTTCAGATGTCGGTTGCAACGTCTTTTAACCAACTGCGTACTGAGTTGCGCCAGTAAGGCGGCGCCCCGTCTTGCTGCCAAGTACACTTTTGCGGTACTGCCTCTTTCAGTTGAGGAAAGAGCTATAGTTCTAGCGCATCAAGGTGTGAAACACCAGCTACAGTTGCTTGACCGAAAAGAAAAGGTCCATAAACTTCCGGACGGGTTATGGCACAAAAAAAAATTCAGTTTAGGGAGTTTCGTTGGAACTATACCATGTCTAGTGAATTTGCCGACACCCAGATGAGGACGTTGTGTTTGTTCACGTTTCCACTTAGGTGAATTGTTGATTCATCACTGTAGACGTCACACTCCAGGTAAATCTTCATTGTGATCCAGCAACATTTCCTTTGCAAAGTCAACACATAAATCTACTCTGTAGACTTCACAGCTTGTAACAACTGCAAACAATAAGATGCAATTGTAAGCGTCTTCTTAAAAATGTCTCAACACAGAGTTCACTGACATTGCTAATTCACAGCTAGCCTTCCAAACTTATTCTTTCGGGACTACACATGAAAAATTCTCAATCGTTCAACATCTTCAATCACTCTTGGTCGTTCTATACTCTTCCTTTTGCACGCGGGTATACAAACAAACCAGTTTGAGTTGCTCTTTCATTTGATGTATTACTTGTAACTGTAAGTCGAATGTAATAGATGCAACAAAACCTCAAAACTCATATACTCATTTTGAAACACCCTGTATACTTTTTTCTCTACTAAATTAGTTTCTAATTACTTGCACTTCAGCTGACCTTAAAGAGATCCAGGGACGAGTTAAGTGCTGTGCATTACTTCCGGTGGTATTATGATCTAATTTATTTCTGTTAAGACTTAGGACGGAATCGTCAGGATTGTCTGTAGTTTAACATGATAACTAATTACATTTCAGGACATGTAGGATATTCGCCCCGTACTATACTGAACAATACTCTTTGAGAGTCGGTCTTGCATTGCATCTCACATACAGTCAGACATCACTGACACCCAAATAAAGTACGAGAAAGGCGAGTTGTGCGTACTGTATTGGCAAAATCTGTACAGCCCTTGACATGACTTCTATCGAATCCTACGTGTAGGAGTAAGTGGACGCGTTTTATGGCGCCTACTTTTCATTGTGGGCACTGGCACACGTATAACGATGTTCCAACGAGTACTCAACATTACAGATCAGCCTTTCTGCTCAACACCTTCCACACAGCCGTTACTGTATCATCGTCATCATCAAAAACTGGATGCATGGACTTAAAACGTTCAACACTGTAAAATGGCGCGATATGTTTAAAATTCTCAGAAAAATAAGCGTTATAGGAAAAGGCGGCTGACATACAAATATGCAGATACCGGGAGAATCTTCAAGAATAGAAGACCAAGAACGAAATGCTCGGATTAAAACGGGTGTAAGACAGGAATGCAGTTACTCGCTTCTTTCAAATTGGTTCAAATGGCTCTGAGCACCATGGGACTTAACATCTGTGGTTATCAGTCCCCTAGAACTTAGAACTACTTAAACCTAACTAACCTAAGGACATCACACACATCCATGCCCGAGGCAGGATTCGAGCCTGCGACCGTAGCAGTCGCGCGTTACTCGCTACTTCTTAGTCGAAGAAGCAATAAAGGAAATGAGAGAAAAGTGGGATTAAAATTCAGGGTGGAAGGATATCAAAACAAGTGTGCATAAAAATCCTACATTAGGATCGCAAATTTTCTTTACTGACTATCGGTTTCGACTCAATACCAAGCAATCTTCAGATCTAAAAGTGCAGAAATTGCATATAAAAAGCGAACAATAAAAATTACGCTCAATACTGGAATTTCCGCTACTCAGTACGTACCAACTTAAAATGTTGTTCAGTGTGTGACACTCGTTACACACTAAGATTTTCATTTTAGGTAAAGTACTTCATATAACTCACCATGTATTTTTGCACTTATTTGTGTCACGTTTTAATATTTTCCTGTTATGCCTATAGGATTGTTTATTTAACTACGTTGACTTATCTCTAAAAAAATTCGTCGATGTGTAGTGAGTGTCACACAGCGAAGAACAGTTTAGACTGATATGTATTGCATAATAGAAACTCAAGAAGTGAATATATTTTTATTGTTCACTTTTTATACGCAATTTTCCGTATATTTAGATCTGAATATGCCGCGGTAGTCAATGAAGAAAATTTGCGATCTTGTCGTAGGATTTTTATTCACACATGTTTTAAATCAGCAAGTCGCATATCTTCCCCCACTGACAATGTCAAAGAGTAACATGAAACGATATCGATGAAAAGATTCGCTGATGACATTGTTTTCCTCAGTGAAGGTGAAGAAGGACTACAAGACGTTGAGTGCATTGAACAACCTAAAGACTACAAAACCAATGAGGAGTAGCAGTACTGAGATCGGTGATAAACTTCACGTCAAACTTGTGGACCACAATTCTGCTACCTTGTGAACAAGAAAATGACAGACGAAGCAATTAACAGGTAAAACCCAGACTAGGACAAGCAAAGAGGGCTCCACTGGTCAAAAGAAGTCTAGTGGTATCAAACATAGGCCTTAATTTGAGGAAGGTATTTCTGAGAATGTACATTCGGAGCACAGCATTGTATGGTAGTGGATCGTGTGCTATGGGAAAACCGGAAAAGAAGAGACTCCAAGTGTTTGATGTATTGTGCTGTAGAAGGATACTGAAAATACGATGCACTAATGACATAAGAAATGAGTTTATCTGCTGATTAGTCGAGGAAAGGAAAGTATAGAGAACACTGAGAATAAAAAGGGGTAGGATGTGTAAAGATATCACGGGATAACTTCCATGACGTTGCAGACAGCTGTAGAAGGTAAAAATTGTAAGAATAAACGGAGATCGGAATAAATTCAACAAATAATTGTCTGGGTGTATGTGCTAGTCTGATATGAAGAGACTGGCACAGGAGGGGAAGTCGCGATGGGCCGCATTAAACCAGTCAGAAGACAACTTCATGATAAATACAACAGCCTCACGAAGTTCGACCATTAGGTGCTGTTACTGCCCGTAATTTGGTATTTAATGCCTGCTGTTAGTGATAACCACGCACCATGCTCAGCGCTACTCTACAGCCTTTTGTGTACGTAAAATAATTTTTCTGACACCTATATTACGTGTCAACGATCTGTCAAATACAGGTAGTTTTAGTCTTACGGCTTTTTAAAGTAATCTTGCAGTGTTAGTTCCGTTCCAATGGATAAACTGCAGTCGTAAAACTTCGCGTTTTGGGTTGCTTATCGTCAGCAGAAATCTGTCATAAACTGGTGTGGGTTCGTAATTTTTCTGCTCCCTCATTTTTAAACAAAAATTTATGACTGAATTCAAACGTAGCAGTAATTTTTTGAAATACTATCAAAATTTTTCAGATAGTATACATACGATGTTCGAAGGTCGCGAAAATTATAGGTGTATGCTATGTCTGCCAATATTGGCACAGCCAAAGAAGTAGTAAGGTACATGTCAGTCATTTAGGAGACGTGTTTGAGCAACACGCGTGCTGTTTTTATTGCATGCTGACCAAAAGCAGAAGGAAAACGAATTTCGGAGCAACGTTTGGTCCACTTTTAAAAGAATCGTTAGATTTTGTGCGCCAATTTCTTACTGTGACTGAGGTGTAGCTTCATTATTTCATGACAGAAAACAAAACAGCAATCAAAGAAGAGGGTTTAAGCTGGTGACCCTACAACAAAAAAGGTGGTGGATTCTATCTACCGAAAAGGATGTGTATTGTCTTCTGTTACGTGAAAGGAATTATTGTTATTAATTATTTCGCAAAGTGTAACACAACATCTGTGAACACTAAGCAAGCCTTCTGCAGCAACTGACTGAAAAAATATATGTTAGAAGAAGCCTGGATGATACAAGAAAGCTAACATCTTCCATACGACAATTCACCTGCCCAAAAAGGTGCTAAGGCAATGTCAAAATTGAAGAAATTGTTGGCTGATCCACCAGATTTAGTACCTTCTGGCTTCCATCTACTTCCTCAGTTTAAAATATACGGCTCGAAAAAACTTTGCGTGCAGTGAGGAACTTGCGATAGCCTCAGCTGTATATTTTGGAGGTAGTCAATAACTGCAGTTGAGATAATCTACAAATTGGGGAATGATCACCTGTATAAAAGCGGCCAACACAAAAAAATCATTTTTTTATCTCGGGATGTATTATCCATGCCCCCATGCGCCTAATATTGCCATTAACGATCACCTATTCAATCAACACACGGAATTCTCTCTGGGGAATTATGACTTTTACACGTAAATTTGGTAACGTTTGTGCACGGAGTTAAATTTCACAAATTGTAGAATGTGTCCTGCTTGCGGTAGTGCTACCCCACTCCAACCGGCTACGCAAATTACCGTGATTGTGTGAGCCTAATCGGATCAGAAAATTAAGGCAATCGTATCCGATATAATAATTGATTATTGGGGAAATCATACAAGTAACTTTTACAAAAAGCTTATTCCATCTTCTTCGTACGTAAACTTTGTATGCTCGTTACAATGAAATGCAAATCAAACACAACAGAGAACGAAAAATATAACGAAATTTTGAGTAATCCACATAAAATCGATGGAATCTTTTCTAAATTCGGTCGCCATCCCAATTGGACGAACGTTAAACATTAACCAGTTGGTTATTAGAACAGTAATCATTGCCTAACGCATACGAAAACAACCGAATCACTAGTATTAAATAACAAAGAGAAAATGTTAACTATGGTTTTAAATTATTAAAGAAAAATGGCCGGCCGGTGTGGCCGAGCGTTTCTAGGCGCTTCAGTCTGGAACCGCGCGACCGCTACGGTCGCAGGTTCGAATCCTGCCTCGGGCATGGATGTGTGTGATGTCCTTAGGTTAGTTAGGTTTAAGTAGTTCTAAGTTCTAGGGGACTGATGACCTCCGCTGTTAAGTCCTATAATGCTGATACTGTTCGTGAATGCGACATCGAATCACCAGATTGACGTACGACTTTGCAGTCAGGGTGCGTGGGACAACTAAGAGAGTCCTGCCTGCTGATACACGAAACAGCAAAAAAATCTGTGTGAAATCTTATGGGACTTAACTGCTAAGGTCATCAGTCCCTAAGCTTACACACTACTTAACCTAAATTATCCTAAGGACAAACACACACATCCATGCCCGAGGGAGGACTCGAACCTCCGCCGGGACCAGCCGCATAGTCCATGACTGCAGCGCCTTGGACCGCTCGACTAATCCCGCGCGGCCACGATACAGCACCCCAGGCCCTAAATGCAGGTGTAGGCCCAGTGCGTATAACCCGAAGACAGATTTGTTTGCAGGCCGCAATGCGGCCTTCTTCTAAGCAACACACTGCCATCACTGGCACCTAAGCAGAACCAGCTTTCATCAGAAAAGACATCAGACATCACATCAAACAGCTCTCGCGGGACACCATTGAAGTTGCGAGAGGCGGTGGTTTGGGATCAGTGGAATGCACCGCTACAGGGAGTCTGGCTCGGAGCTGTCTTTGAAGTAATCGGTTTGTAACAGTTCCTTGTGTCATTGTGGTGACAGCTCTTGCTCAGATTGCTGCTGCAGATGTAGAATGATTCGCCAGAGCCATACGCCGAACACGTTCACCGTTCGGAGCCCAGTCTACTTGCGATCGTACATTCTCGCGATCACCGCTGCCAGCAATCTTGTGCAGTGGTTACATTCCTGCCAAGTCTTTTTGCATTATCGCAGAAGCAACATCCAGCTTCTCGTAGCCTTATTACACGACCTGGTTCAAACTCAGTGAGTTGTTGCCCTAAAGGCATTCTTGACTAACATCAACTCACCACGTCCAGCCTCAGAGGTAATTAACGCTCACGACCGTTACAGTAAGTATTTAAAGCGAACTTAATTTGCATTCCCATAGAGGCGCTACTAGCGCCACTGTTATGCGACTGACGCGAAATTTGAATAGACACCATCTTTCAGATGTAGAAACACGCCTACCAACTTTATGTAGCTCTCCTCCTTGGTATTGCAATTTTTTTCTGTTAAAGTATAAAACCACATCTTTTCATATCATTACCTTCCTGAAATGACCCAGAATAATAGCAATTTACATAAAGCTACGAAGGGTGGTAAAATAGATTTAAATAATGCACATCATGTACAAAAAAATATCTAGTAGCATTGCACCATTATCTTGACACTTCGAGTGACTGCTTCCTGGTCCGTTGCTCGTGAATGCATCCGTCTGTAATGGCTTCGTTCTGACCAGGTTGTTAAGTGGTTCAAATGGCTCTGAGCACTATGGGAGTTAACATCTGAGGTCATCAGACTCCTAGAACTTAGAACTACTTAAACGTAACTAACCTAAGGACATCACACACATCCATGCCCGAGGCAGGATTCGAACCTGCGACCGTAGCTGTCGCGCGGTTCCAGACTGAAGCGCCCAGGTTGTTAAACTCTTGCCTTTCATGCTTTGTGCTTAGGAAAAATAAGTCTGAACCAGTCTTCAAAACCAGGAGCATGTAAGTTCTATTTCTAGTTTTCTTACAAATTCGGAGGTGATAGAGTGTCATTTCAGCGCTCTCGGTGAGTGTTCTATCTAGATGTTTCTCAATTGTATGTGTGGAACTGAAGTGAGATGCAACGCATGTGTTGTGGCTAAGGCCCGTCCACGTGAGACGGAACGTAACGCTGCCAACAGGTTGGTGGTGGCGACGGAGAACCAGTTTCGACCGGCTTGTGTTTGTACGGCATCCCCAGGTTGCTGCTCTGCTGTGGCCGGGGATTTCCCCTGTCTGCCTTCTCCGTTTAGTGTGACCTGTTGGCTGTACTCGCAATCGCGCCTGGGACTGTCGCGTAGTACGTACAAATGCATCTATGTTCACACTTACTGCAGGATAACTGTGAAGCTGCTCTTCCTAGCGCAAGGTATTTCGCAATACAGAGAGTTTAAAGCGAGGTATTGAGGTCAGCTTCTTCAATCGCAAGCTAAATGAACACACAATGCTCTCTTGAAGGTTTTGCTACCATCATTTCTTACAGGAATCCAGAAGAACATAACAAAGTAAGTAAATGCTATTCCCGTAAATATTTTGCTACTGTCGTCTCTTAATAAACTACCTATGTACAGCTGAATGACGTTTCCGCGCCTGAGAGGTGGAACGTCAGAAGATTTTCACTAATGTCGAAAGTACACCACCCATTATGCCAGCCAAGGAACAAGGAAAAATTACGAACTTGACAACGAGGGATAAAGTATTTCAAGAGCAAAACTGTGGGACGTCTTCGCGGGAGCACCATTATCGGGTATAATCTGATAGTTCCAAAACGCTTTGGAGTTAGTTGCGGCTTAATGCAGTAATTTTGAACTTACTGTTCGCTGACCGATATTTTCTTTGTGGTAAGATGTGAGACGTGTAAACAATATGGCGCATACTTATAGATACCAAATGAAGATTCATTGGGTTCTTATTCAAGAGCGTGAGCTTCACAGACACGTTATTCTCACGAAGGGTGTATAAATACGAGCTCATCTCACTTCTATTGCCAGTGATAGCTACGGCCTTAGATATGAAGTTGGTCTTACTTGGCCTAAACGTAACTTTAAGATAATAAATACGTGAACTCTGCCGTTCCTTCTTTATAAAATAGTAAAACAAGATCACTTACTTTCTCCTGGCGGAACAATTCTGTCTCTTGTAAATTAAACATCATTCTTCGTATTACGCCATGGCGAAACTGTCGAGAATTAACCGGTTGTGTAATAGTATTTTGCATCACGTAGTTTTCCAAACTCTGTTTGTGGACTGCATCAAAACACCCAGACAGTTCATGGAAAGGAAATGTTTGCAAACACTAACATGCCTCGTAATTCAGTGAGGCTCATCGGTTTCGCCGCCACCGTGCGCGTACCTTTCCGTTGGAACGAACCAGGGTTTATTTATTAGTTCAACAAAGCAAAAGTATTGGCAACAGTCGTTAATTCTGGGTAAAATGGTACTGGTGCTAGGTTCCTGAACAAAATGTTGCTCCTCCAGCGGGTTCGGCAACACGTGTGAACGTCCACAGAGTGGGTAGTGTTTTACACTGCCTTACACAGTGGGTCACTGTATTGCATAGCGTGTAATTATTCCCGCGCTCCGTACGCGAACGGAACGGCGAGAAAGTGTAGTGTCGTGCAACAGGAAGTACAAGAGCCGGTCAGAAAGTAGTGACTCCCTCCTTTTTCCTTAATTAGGTTGGTAATGTAGTGATCATGAATCTGCGCACTTCCGTAAAATTTCTTCTACAGTCCACTCCAATAGCAGCACCATACTTCGGCAAATGGCAGCACTGTGTAAGTTTAGAAAGTGGCCCACGTTTACGTACGTATAAGTGTTTTGTGACTGTATTCCTTACTGCAGAAGGTGAAACACCGAACCGCATTTATGAAAGGCTCAGAAAAGTATGTGGAAATGCTACGAACGATGTCAGTGAATCATAAGGACGACTGCTGGGTAACAACACATGAATTGTGTCACCATGTATCTTTCAGTAAAGCAGTGTGACAGATCGTACTGGAAAACTGGCCCTCCGAGATCTGTGCGCGCTGGGTACGGAAAATGCTGACCGACCCAGAAAAACAGACAAAGAAATCAACTGCTCCAATCTGTTGCCGCGCTTGAATGTTCACTGCCGTTCGGTCCAGTCAGAGCAGCTCATCGGGGTCGCCAATTTGAAGTTGTAGAGATCTTGAAAAGTTATGTATTCCAGTGGCTGAGCGGGCCGGGGTGACCGAGCGGTTCTAAGCGTTACAGTCTGGAACCGCGTGACCGCTACGGTCGCAGGTTCGAATCCTGCCTCGGGCATGGATGTGTGTGATGTCCTTAGGTTACTTAGGTTTAAGTAGTTCTAAGTTCTAGGGGACTGATGACCTAAGAAGTTAAGTCTCATAGTGCTCAGAGCCATTTGAACCAGTGGCTGAAGGAAAAGGGATTATGATTTTTACCGCACGGGTGTACGTGCTCAGGGGAGAACGGTAAACTCATCCTAGAGCTCTTCGAATCACACACATACACTGTAACCTGTGAGGTACATTGCATTGTCGTGCTAGTAAATGCCATCGTGCCCAGGGAAAGCAAACCTCATGTAGGGGCAGACACGGTCTCCAAGGATAGATGTGTACTTAGGTTGATAAATAGCGCCTTCCAGGATGACGATATCATCCAGGGTACGCAATAGAAACATTCCCCAGACCATAACGCTCTCTCCTCCGGCCTGGACTCTTCCGACGATTTTTGCAAGGTCTTTGCTTTCAGCCGTTTCGCGCTGTACACGCCAAAGGCCATCTATCCGATGGAGCATAAAACCTGTCGTCTGTCTGTGAACGTCCAGTTGCAGCACTGGCGTGCAATTTCCAGGCTTCGCCGCCAATGAAGTCAGCATGGGTGCAAGAACCAGGCGCTTGCCGAGGAGGCCCATATGCAGCACTGGTCGCTTGAACTTCGTTGAGAAGACACTGTTGGTAGCCTCTTAGTTCATCTGGGCGGTCAGTTTCTCAACAGTTGCGCGTCTGTTCGCCCGTACACGTCTTCGCAGCCGTTATTCACTCCTGTCATCTATAGTCCGTGGTGCACAGCAGTTACCTCGTCACTGGTTTTGGAATAGCGCCATTTTGGCATGCACGGTACTCTTCAACCGTGGCGGCACGCGACCAGTTTACAAACTTAGCCGTTCCGGAAATATTTCCACCCTTGGTCCGAAAGGCAATGGTCATGTACGTTTGGACGTCAGATAACTCGCCCCGTTTCCACATTACGAAAACGACTGCACCGTTTCCCGCGTCCCCCCCCTCCCCCCCCCCTCCGACACGCTTTATATGCCATCCACTGCTAGTGCTGCCAACTGCTGACTATGAATGATAGTTGCCCGTTGGCGTCGAACATATGTGGTGGTCACGTTAAAGTGACTGCACTGCGTACGTACGTGGGATTTACTTTCCGTTCTTAAGTAAAAAAAGGATGCATTACTTTCTGACTGACCCTCGTACGTTCCGTCATACAGCGCACAGTGGTTTGCAGAGTGTGGATGAAGATGAAGATGTACCAGCGTCACTGTACAAGGTGTCTCAGGATGAATGGTCAATATTCGACAGGAATGATCATTCTAAGCAAAAAAAGTACAGCAAGCATAGGATCTAAAATGCGTACCTTAAAAGCTATCGGCACTTCTTCATCTTCGATAATGTGAAGCCGGCCTCTATGCCCGAGCGGTTCTAGGCGCTTCAGTCCGGAACCGCGCTACCGCCACGGTCGCAGGTTCGAATCCTGCCTGGGGCGTGGATGTGTGTGATGTCCTTAGGTTAGTTAGGTTTAAATAGTTCTAAGTCTAGGGGGCTGATGACCTCAGATGTTAAGTCCCATGGTGCATAGAGTCATTTGCACCATTTTTGATAATGTGAAACAAATATCTTCACTGCAAGCTGTTTTCTTTCCATATTCCGGGAGGTGGTAGTATGGATTAAAGAAAAAATTGTCTAGTAAACGTGGGTTCGTAAATGCAGCAGAAGAGATGTGTCACAGTAGCGAAGATGAACAAGTGATCATATACCTTAAGACAGGGCTTCCCAACGCGTGGTCTTCGGACCCCTTAGGGCTCCGCCGGCTCTTTCTAGGGGGTCTGCCGCCACCTTTCACGAAATCTTGTAAAATAATGAGTAAAATTATTGAATAAAAATGTGAAAATCAAATTCAGAACTATTTTTTTTTCGTGTGAAAAACAAGTGTACTTTTCCTTCAGGTCGTATTCCCAAGCAGCCTTTGCAGTTTCTAAGTGAGAACGCATACACAGTTTAGTGACGGAGAATGTGGTTTCTCTGATCGACTGTTTCGCAACAATACGGGACTGGAAAACGGATTTATAAAAGCAGATTTCCAGAATCGATTTTGAAGTGTTTACCTGAGCAACCGAAAGTGGAACTGGGACACCGGCTTACGAAATTCGGTTTTGGCTCTGAGCACTATGGGACTCAACATCTTAGGTCATAAGTCCCCTAGAACTTAGAACTACTTAAACCTAACTAACCTAAGGACATCACACACACCCATGCCCGAGGCAGGATTCGAACCTGCGACCGTAGCAGTCCCGCGGTTCCGGACTGCAGCGCCAGAACCGCTAGACCAATTTCGGTTTTGGAAACGCATGTAAACTGAGTGAATGTGTTCCCACACATTGCACAACAGATGTCACAATAGTCCTTTAAAGGGAATTCGTTGGCCTCTTTTCTTTCGTGATGTGTTTGTATCCCGAAACATGGGTCTGCCTCTTTTCTTCACAGCCGCGCGAAATGGCCGCGCAGTCTGAGGTTCCCATGGGTTTCGCTCTGAAATTTAAAGTTACTGTTCTCTTGACTGACTAGGGGTCCACCATGGATTTTCGACTGAAGAAGGGGTCCGGCAGCTGAAAAGGTCGGGAAGCCCTGCCTTATGGTAGGCATTTTCAGTACTGAGAAAAAGCGTTTGCAGTACAAGAGATTTGTTTAACAGTACTGACGATGAAGAAGTGCTCGTAGCTTTTAAGTTATGCGTTTTAGAGCCCATGTTTATTAGACTTGTTTGCTTCGAATGATCGTTCTGTCATATATCTGAATATTGACCATTCCTCCTGAGACATTGTATTATGAGGACAAGGGCGGACCTGCGTAACGTCTTGGTTATTAGAGGTAAGTAAGGGGTCTGCCGAAGATGGGGAGGGGGCGTCGCGTTTTTGACGCCGGCGCATGCGCAGACAGGGGAGAGGCCGGCGCTGTCCCCGGGGAGGGAAGGCGGCGGAGAGCGGCGCGGCGGGAGGAGTCGGCGGGCCGGCTCGCGCCCGCGCCGCGCCCTGTTCGCCAACTATAGTTAGCCAACTTGCGGTATTAATGCCTTCAGACTTTACCGGCGCAGGGCAGGCCGGCAGGGCTGAATGTTGGCCGTGTCTACCTTGGCACACACAAAGTAAACTTGGGTGAATGGCTACGGCCGGCCCGGCTACTTAACTTGGATTATATTGGGTGGCCCGGGCCGCCGCGTAGCGCTGTGCGGGGAAATTACAGCGTGCCTCGCAGCCCGCCCCGTCTCGCGTGACGGAGCCGCCGGCATCCTGCCGCCCGCACAGCCGTGGTGCGTCTCCTGGCGGCCGAGGGACACCTCCTCGCCAGATGGCTGCGCTCTGTCTGTAGCACTGAATGAGCACAGGGGTTTACAGAGGAAAGATGACCAGTAAGTGGAAATTGTACACTACTGGCCATTAAAATTGCTACACCACGAAGATGACGTGCTACAGACGCGAAATTTAACCGACAGGAAGAAGATGCTGCGATATGCAAACGACAGGCTTTTCGGAGCATTCACACAAGGCTGGCCCCGGTAGCGACACCTACAACGTGCTCACATGAGGAAAGTTTTCAACCGGTTTCTCATACACGAACAGCAGTTGACTGGCGTTGCCTGGTGAAACGTTGTTGTGATGTCTCGTGTAAGGAGGAGAAATGCGTACCACCACGTTTCCGACTTTGATAAAGCTCGGATTGTAGCCTATCGCGATTGCGGTTTATCGTATCGCGACATTGCTGCTCGCGTTGGTCAAGATCCGATGACTGTTAGCAGAATATGGAATCGGTGGGTTCAGGAGGGTAATACAGAACGCCGTGCTGGATCCCAACGGCCTCATATCACTAGCAGTCGAGATGACAGGCATCTTATCCGCGTGCCTGTTACGGATCGTGCAGCCACGTCTCGATCCCTGAGCCAACAGATGGGGACGTTTGCAAGACAACAACCATTTGCAGTCTGACGACGTTTGCAGCAGCGTGGACTGTCAGCTCGGAGACCATGGCTGTGGTTACCCTTGACGCTGCATCACAGACAGGAGCGCCTGCGATGGTGTACTCAACGACGAACCTGGGTGCACGAATGGCAAAACGTAATTTTTTCGGATGAATCCAGGTTCTGTTTACAACATCACGATGGTCGCATCCGTGTTTGGCGACATCGCGGAGAACGCACATTGGAAGCGTATATTCGTCATCGCCATACTGGCGTGATGGTATGGGGTGCCATTGGTTACACGTCGCGGTCACCTCTTGTTCGTACTGACGGCACTTTGAACAGTGGACGTTACATTTCAGATGTGTTACGACCCGTGGCTCTACCCTTCATTCGATCCCTGCGAAACATTTCAGCAGGATAATGCACGACCGCATGTTGCAGGTTCTGTACGGGCCTTTCTGGCTACAGAAAATGTTGGACTGCTGCCCTGGCCAGCACATTCTCCAGATCTCTCACCACTTGAAAATGTCTCGTCAATGGTGGCCGAGCAACTGGCTCATCACAAAACGCCAGTCACTACTCTTGATGAACTGTGGTATTGCGTTAAAGCTGCATGGGAAGCTGTACCTGTACACGCCATCCAAGCTCTGTTTGACTCAATGCGCAGGCGTATGAAGGCCATTATTACGGCCAGAGGTGGTTGTCCTGGGTACTGATTTCTCAGGATGTATGCATCCAAATTGCGTGAAAATGTAATCACATGTCAGTTCTAGTATAATATATTTGTTCGATGAATACCCGTTTATCAAAAATGGTTCAAATGGCTCTGAGCATTATGGGACTTAGCATCTGTGGTCATCAGTCCCCTAGAACTTAGAACTACTTAAAGCTAACTAACCTAAGGACATTACACACATCCATGCCCGAGGCAGGATTCGAACCTGCGACCGTAGCAGTCGCGCGGTTCCCGAATGAGCGCCTAGAACCGCTAGACCACCGCGGCCGGTACCCGTTTATCATCTGCATTTCTTCTTGGTGTAGCAATTTTAATGGCCAGTAGTGTATATTATATAAATCGAAGGTGGAGGGTGAAGAGGACGGGAAGAACTAATGAAATCAGCTCTATCGTGGCTTTATGCGGAACCAGTGGCGATGGCTGAAAATGTGTGCCATCCCGGGACTCGAACCGGGACCTCCTGCTTCCTAGGCAGTTCATTAACCACTGCACCACGCGGACATAGTGTTTACAGCAAATTCGGACTATCTGCCCGTCCGACTCACATTCCCAACTAGCGCCACCTATCTCTAGTCTCCGTCCATGCCTTCCATGCTCTCTAATTTTAGATTCGCTGTGACGAGGTGAATCAATTACGTAATTGCGTGATGTCTGCCGCATGTCCGAAAGAACAGAACCCTCGCATTCATATAATCGAAATTTTATAGTTTGTCTGCAAACTGAAGAGCGCGCAGGAAAGTCCTCATTCTCTCTAACCAGCTATCTCACAAGGAGCAGTCACAAGTTGTTTCTAAAGGTTATAACTTACCTGTCATGTTGTACAGATATTAATGGAGTTGTGCCTCATTAATTATCATACTTCTTTTGTAGTTCACAAGATTCAAATGTTTTTCCTCATGGTTTTTGTTGACCTTGTTGTGTACATCAATTGTGATAGTCTTGCTGTTTATCCCATTTGTCTTGAAGCTGTTGCAGCTGAACTATGCAGGTCATCTTGTACGGACGCTATGCTGAATTTTCCGGCCTAGCGCCTGAATATTCATGTGGTGCGACCGCCGCATTTCCTCGTAGAAGCAGCGGGCAGTCGCTCTAAACAGGTCGGTTAGACTTCGTGCAGCTGTGCTGTCGGGAAGATCCTTGGTAGATGTAGATCTAATCGCGTTTGCGCGGTATGTCGACGCCACCTCAAACCACGAAAGCGTATTCTAGCACAGGGCGCAGCAGCTACGGCGATAGGTCTAAGATGGATACAGATATTGGTGCATCTTGATGAGTCGACCGTTAGCTTTGTTCCTGACGTCTCGGCTGTGCTGGTGTCACGGCTGACGGCGGGCTAGCGTGGCGCTAATGTTGTGACCAGACGAAACTATTAGAGTCTGGCCATAATTGTGGGTTCTTTCATCGCTAGGTGAGCTGGCGTGCAGAAACTAGAGAACATAAAAAATGTAGCCCACTTTATTACATAAAGGATAAAAAGATTTACTTAACTTGACACAGCTCTTTGGCATAGGAATGCTTGATAATTTATAACTCTCATTACCTAGCAAAGCGTCACTTCGTGCACTAGTTGACGAACGGTTTTCCTGAAGTAAAGTATTCAGCATTTAGTTTGACAGAAACTTTCTGGTCCTACAGTATGACGCTGACTCTTTCAGATGTTGTATGTTAACCGGGAACCTAGAAACGAAGGAGAGGCTCCGTCGCCACCGCAGCCGCAGTGGTCCACAACCCCACGACGACTACCGCAGTCTACTTCACCCCTCCGCCGCCCCACACCGAAACCAAGGTTATTGTGCGGTTCGGCTCCCGGTGGACCCCTCCGGCAACGTCTCACACCAGACAGGTGTAACCCCTATGTTTGCGTGGTAGAGTAATGGTGGTGTACGCTTACGTGGAGCACTTGTTTGCGCAGCAATCGCCGACATAGTGTAGCTGAGGCAGAATCTACATCTACATTCTACATTTATACTCCGCAAGCCACCCAATGGTGTGTGGCGGAGGGCACTTTACGTGCCACTGTCATTATCTCCCTTTCCTGTTCCAGTCGCGTATGGTTCGCGGGAAGAACGACTGTCTGAAAGCCTCTGTGCGCGCTCTAATCTCTCTAATTTTACATTCGTGATCTCCTCGGGAGGTATAAGTAGGGGGAAGCAATATATTCGATACCTCATTCAGAAACGCACCCTCTCGAAACCTGGCGAGCAAGCTACACCGCGATGCAGAGCGCCTCTCTTGCAGAGTCTGCCACTTGAGTTTGTTAAACATCTCCGTAACGCTATCACGGTTACCAAATAACCCTGTGACGAAACGCGCCGCTCTTCTTTGGATCTTCTCTATCTCCTCCGTCAACCCGATCTGGTACGGATCCCACACTGATGAGCAATACTCAAGTATAGAATAAGGGGAACCAGCCGCATTCGGCGAGGCAGATGGAACACCGCCTAAAAACCATCCATGCAATGGTTGGCTCACCGGACCTCGACACAAGTCCGCCAGGAGGATTCGTGCCGGGGACCAGGCGCTCCTTCCCGCTCCGGAAAGCCGTGCGTTAGACCGCTCGGCTCCCCGGCGGGTCTCTTTCAGATGAGGTGACGAACTGGGGGGAGCTCTTGCATGCTGAACACTATATTGACCTCAGCGTGAAGCCGCTGCTATGCTGAGAGCGAGGCGTGGTCTCCAACTGGTTGTTATGCATTGCAGCAAACCACCTTTAATGTCTGTGGTGTTGATTCACTTTGCCAGCTTTCGTGTAGCACCGCGATCTCTGGACGACACCGCAAGCCAACGTGCGCCTGCGATGTTAATGGGTGGTAGCGCTGCTGGATTGAGTCTAGGCAGCATTTAATTTAAGGCGCCACTTGACGGACTAGGTGTGTAAGTTGTCAGAGACGAGCTGCAGTCGACGTTGGAGAATATTGTCATTCATGCTACGGGTGAAGATCAATGTATCGCCAGCGCAGAGCGCGAGTCCAGGTCGGTCCAAGCACCGAACCTAATGGCACGCCACCAGAGATACGACGTACTGTGGACATTCCAGATTCAGCACACTCGTGCAACGTCCTGGCGCTGAGGTAGGAGCGGATGAGGCGGGCATGTGACCCCGACACCTGTGCTGAAGTAGCTTGAAAAAGATGCCGTCATGCTACACACTGTAGTACGCGCTGGCAATGCCCACAAGCACCGTTCCGAAATATATCGGCGATCTATAGCTTCGAAGGGCTCCTCCACCAAACGCACGTCGTGGTTATAACATTTCCGCAGCGCGTCTGTTAAATCAGAGACGACGCATTGTTTATTTATTCGTAGGAAACCCCTCATGGAAAACAGAAATTAGTAACTAATGTTATTGAAAGAAAAAATGTACACGAACAGAATCAATGTAAATCGCCGCATGCTGCACTGCACTGCTAGATTCTCAGTCATCCTGCACGGTAGTTGTACTGCCCTTGCGGAAGAGGCCACTTTCCCCACCACAAGCGCTGCTCGCTCCTGTTACACATAGATTGTAATCATTATTTCCACACTTATCGGAAAACGTGTAGGAAACGAGAATTCTCTGCTTCGAAAACGCATGTGCTTCAAAGATATCGAAAAGCAGTGCATTACAGTTGTAACGCTTATGTCAAGTTCCTCATTACGTTGCGAGCAGAGTGTAGCTCCTAGCCGTAGTTTACAGAGTAATGCCATGAAAACGGCTCTGTTTTGAGAAGCAGGTTTTTCAGGTGTCTCGGCGCAGTTAATATGCAGGGTGAAACATCTAAAACTTGCACCGCAGATATTGCGGAAGTGGAACGTACTATTGATGTGCGGTTTTCACAGAATGGATTGGTAGTAATGCGCTCGTATTTTTAGCCAATAAACACATCGTAATAATTATAAACTGCATTTTTGTAGAAACATACACTTTTTTAAATGGAACAATGCCTATTGACATTAACAGACTAAAAGCAAGGCAAATTACAATGTCATTGGTGTCGGTTGCAGGAGTCGAGTGGGAGTCGTTTACGAGATATCGTACTGTGTAAAGTTTTCATACCATTGCCATTCTACCTGTTTACTTACTAGGTACGATGATGTTACTTTTCCTTACAGTGTGCTTGTGCGTTCTTCGAATGCATTGCAACTTGCTAGTCAATGTGTGGCAGTCTAAGTTCAAATGGTTCAAATGGCTCTGAGCACTATGGGACTCAACTGCTGAGGTCATTAGTCCCCTAGAACTTAGAACTAGTTAAACCTAACTAATCTAAGGACATCACAAACATCCATGCCCGAGGCAGGATTCGAACCTGCGACCGTAGCGGTCTTGCGGTTTCAGACTGCAGCGCCTTTAACCGCACGGCCACTTCGGCCGGCGCAGTCTAAGTAGTAGGTCGTGAGTGGACGATGGGATTATCAACGCAGAAAAAACTGACGTGCTCGAGGTATATGCAAAGTGTAAGAGGAAGCCAGTTCGTTCTTGTAAGTGTTTGCGGCAAGATATCCCAATAGACGTCAACCAACTTGGCAGTTATTTATCAAACTCTTCAACAAATTACATGAAAGTGGTAGTGTTACACTTAGACAACCTAACAGAAGAAAACAAATGATGAGAGAAGAGTTGGAAATTAGTGTTGTTGCTGCTGCTGTAGTTGATCCGCATGTCAGCTGCGGCGCGATCGCACTAGAAAGTGGCATGAGACAGGCAAGTAGCCTACGCTTTCTCCATCGGCATAGATGGCGTCCCTATAATATCACTCTCCATCAAGGGCTGCAGGGAAACCATTTTTTAGAGTCGCATTAACTTATGTACATGTGCATTAAGACAGGTTACTTCAGATGTATCATGTATTTTGTTTAATGATGAAGCCACATTCGCTAACCATGGCCAGGTAAACCGCTGAAACGTGCGCTATTGGTCTGTTGACAATCCCCGTTTGTTCCGTCAGGTGGAACGTTCGCGTCCATAGAGGGTAAACGTGTGGTGTGGAATAGTGAACCATCAGTTCATACGGCCGTTTTCATAGATGGAACACTGAACGTGCACAAGTGTCACAGCCTCTTTCGACTGTTGCCAGAAGACGTTGCTCTGCAGACTAGGAGGAACCTGTTGTACCAACATTATGACTACCCAGCCCGTAGTGCACGAAGTACTGTAGCGTGTTCACGAATTGTTTCCAAATCGTTGGATTGAACACAGAGGACCTGTACCTTGGCCAGCTCGTTCCCCGGATTTGACGCCCGTAGATTTTTTTCTGTGAAGAAAGCTACAAGATGCCGTCTACAAGGACTTACGAACTGCATCTGTTGATACGCAACGACATATTGCTGCAGCCTGTTCGGACATCTGTGCTGAAATGCTAGCAGGTGTGCAGCGGTCGTTGCATACCAGACTGGAAGCGTGTATTGCCGCTACCGGTGGTCATCTTGTACACAACTTGTGATAGGCAATTGTCTCATTACTGGTCAGAATCCACGTAACTAGTGTATTCACTTGTGTTTTTCTTTAGTGTGTGCTACCATAGATATTGTACAAGTGCTGTTGTGGAAACTTTTCAAAATACGATGTTTCGTAAAAATAGAATCCTATAACAAACACCATTGACATTCTAATTTACGCTACTTTTAGTCTGTTACCGTGTACAGGCTTTTTTCCATTTAAAAACGTGTATGTTTAGAAAAAAATACACTTTCTAGATGTTATTACAGTCTGTTGATTGGCTAACACTATGCTCCTCTGACTACTAATCCATTCTGCAAAAAACGCACATCAATAACAGTTTTAGGTGATTCACCCTGTGTAGATAGTAATCTCGGTAGCTGTACATGTGCTACGACGTGTCATTTGAAGGCTTTGGGAATGGTTCCAGAATGTAGGGAACGTTCCCTCTAGACCGCTTAAACGTCGATCTAATGACTTTATAAAAACACGGATACCTGATCTTAAATGCACAAGAAGTGCAACGATGCTTTGCAAGAAGCTTTACGGATGTCTCATAAGTTGCAGTTACCACGCCTGCTGAGCGTATACGGAATGTCCAACAGTGCAACTCTTACTACCAATGCAAAAGCTGAGCTGTTATGGAGTAGTGATCAGCTTTGAAATTGCATCATAAATGAAACTGGGATTAAGCTCTTAATGTATTAATACCGTTTTAGTTGCAGAATGATTGTAGCTGCATACTAGCCTGACGAAATTGATGTTTGATAGAATCTTTGATACATGTAGAAAAATGTTGATTGATGGGATTGTGGTGTGCGAAGTCTCATGTTGAATGTTTCATATTCTCTTTGTTGTTCAGAGAAATACTGTTAATAATCAGAGAGGAGGAGTTGCGTACGGAAGGCTCTTAAGTAACTTTTCAGTCGGTGCAGATTATTCTGCATCGAGCTGTTATTATGGATGAATGTATCGAAGGAGAAGATATTTTCTTCATGGCATGACCAACGGTGCTTCCCGATCTGAATACTGCAGAACATGCCTGGAATACATCGGGGAAACTATCTGCAGACCATGATCTGCCGCCAGGCACTCTTCCAGACTATCGGGCAGCTGTTTCTCACACCAAAGGACTCGACTAACAACGAACAGTTTAGCATTGGGCACGGTACTAACTCCATTGTAGTCACAAGTACAGGAAACACAAATCTAATTTTATGCTCCCTCGCAACAAGAAAACTATTCAGATTCCAAAGGAGGTTCCTACGAGAACCGTGTCCAAGCGCAGTCTCAAGTTCAATGGTTCAAATGGCTCTGAGCACTATGTGACTTAACTTCTGAGGTCATCAGTCCCCTAGAACTTAGAACTACTTAAACCTAACTAACCTAAAGACATCACACACACCCATGCCCGAGGCAGGATTCGAACCTGCGACCGTAGCGGTCGCGCAGTTCCAGACTGTAGCGCTAGAACCGCTCGGCTACTCCGGCCGGCCGCAGTCTCAAGTGATACGCAGTAAAAAGCCAACGATAATGAACAAGCTGACACACACATTATCAGTGGTGGCAGTCATTCATTCATTACTACGGAGGTCAACGGAAACTGACGTCTTCGGAGTCGTCATCTGCATGATGTTTGCGTCAGACAGGAATATTAAAGAAATCATGCCTTGTGGCTGAAATGCATATGAGGGCGCTGGAGGTAGCAAATGGTAACTGATCAATAACGCGATGTCTCAAAAACCGTCATTTATTTTGTTATAATAAACAAACAAACTCCTTCTGGATAACCACTTTTTATTACCGATTACTGGTTTCTGTTTGCACTGTAGATCATCTCCAGGTCCATCGCCACAAAGTGCAGTTTGTCAACACCGTACACAGCCGTTGACATACTTCACATTGCGGTGACAGACTAAAGATGATCTGTGATCCAGACGGTATTCGATTATTTATTAAAACTACAGCCCGAATTCATAGTTTTCTTGTATTATAAGAATTTCTCTATTATCATGTATTTTCTAAAACTGTACACTATGTAATCAAAAGCATCCGGATACCTGTCTGAAAATGACTTACGAGTTCGTGGCACCCTCCATCGGTAATGCTGGAATTCAGTATGGTGTTGGCACACCCTTAGCCTTGATGCCAGCTTCCACTCTCGCAGTCATACCTTCAATCAGGTACCGGAAGGTTTCTTGGGGAATGGCAGCCCATTCCTCACGGAGTGCTCCACTGAAGAGAAGTATCGATGTCGGTCGGTGAGGCCTGGCATGAAGTCGGCTTTCCAAAACAGTGTGATTCAAGTCAGGACTCTGTAAAGGCCAGTCCATTACAGGGATGTTATTGTCGTGTAACCACTCCGTCACAGGCCGTGCATTATGAACAGGTGCTTGATCGTGTTGAAAGATGAAAGATGCAATCGCCATCCCCGAATTGCTCTTCAACAGTGGGGAGCAAGAAGGTGCTTAAAACAACAATGTAGGCGTGTGCTGTGATAGTGCCACGCAAAACAACAAGGGTTGGAAGCCCCCTCCATGAAAAAAACGACCACACCATAACACCAACGCCTCCGAATTTTACTGTTGGCACTACACACGCTGGCAGATGACGTTCACTGGGCATTTGCCATACCCACACCCTGCCGTCGGATCGCCACATTGTGGACTACGATTCGTCACTCCACACAACGTTTTTCCACTGTTCAATCGTCCAATGTTTACGCACTTTACACCAGTTTTGTTTAGGAACAGATGTTCGGAAACGTCATGAGGGACCGAGTACAGGATAGGAACGAGTCGGAAGTTACAAGCGAAAACCGTTCTGAAACTTCTTACAGTGGAATACATGTCCTGGTACTGTTGTTGCTAAGACTGTAGGGTGGACAAGTTTCATAGGTGGTAGTATCGACAAGAACAAGATGAAAAGTCCAGTAAACATGGGCTCTAAAATGTATGCCTTAAGAACTATGAGCAGGTTTTCAGTACAGGAGATGGGTTTCGCAGTAGCGAAGATGAATATGTGCTCATAGATCCTAGCGTACAAATTTTAGAGCCCACGTTTACTGGACATATTTTTCTTTGTTTAGGTCCATACTACCACCTCTGAAAGTTACCTGCCCAACAATCTCAGCAACAACAAAGCCAGTACATGTATTCCACTGTCAGAGGTGTCAGAACCGTTTCGCTTATAACATTCAACTCGTTCGTTTCTGGTACACGGACCCTTACCTCAAACTCATACATTTATCCCTCTCGATCATCTTAGAACGTTTGTAGCATCATCGGGGAATAACCCTGTATATACCTACATTTACAGGCGCCTATAACTTCGACGCTCTGTACCATCGTTGGATGACGTTTCCGGACAAGGGATCCTATTCAAGATACTATGTACTCAGTTTCTTCCACAATTCCTAGAAGTCTGCAACGGGAATTTCCGAGGAAGTTGTATATTATGCGTATATACTTTATAAGTAAATTCCTCGGTGTTGACCGCCTGTAAGCTCTAGACACACACAGTTCGTAAGTAAATTAATAAAGACTTGATTTCTGGAATCTCTGTTTGCGTAACTTCTGACTCACCCTGTATAATGAGAACATTAGAGATCCTGTAACCCCTCCTTGAAGCATATCCGATGCTACTTTTGTTTGTATTGACTATTCTCCGTCCAATATAACGTATGGGTTCTATTACTCAAATATTCCTCGAGCCAGTAACACATTTGCGATAATGCTCCGTACTTGGTTAGTAGTCATAGTGTGGAACAGAGTCGGGCGAAGACGCAATCTACTCGTTCGTCTCCAACAATTGTTTGCAATGTCGTGTATGTTTAAACAAGACGTTTTTCATAGGAATGTTTTTTTTTCTGAATCCGTGCTGTTTCTTAGAGTGAAGAAGGTGATGTACAAGTTTCTTGCACCTTACAATAGTGTCTCATCTTACCGCTGTATCATCCACTTTACCGATAACGGACCACGGCGGCAGTCCATCACATGAAGATTACGCCACTTTGCTCGCCGCGTAACGGAACAAGGAGGGTGCAGCGCCGCCCGAGGTGCAGAAACCTGGCTGCCAGAGGCAGGAAGCGCTGCAAAGCAGGGCGGCGGCACGCGCCGGCCAAAGGGCGAGCATTGGCTTAATTCGCATTCCTCGGCAAGAGGCGGCCAAGACGCGCCGCCGCTCCCTGGGCGCGCGCCTGCGCGCGGCGCAGCCGGGCCACGGCACGGCCGTGGGCTCGCCAACTTGCGCCGCCCTTCCTTGGCTCCTTAATTAAGTTATTGTTCCCCCGTTTAACGAGCCAGCGGGCCCTGTCAAGAAACGCGGGGCGCTCCCGCTTCCACCCGGGAATTCCAATAACTTGCTCTGCCCCTGCCGGCCGGCAAGATGCGCTTCCTGCGCGCCGCCAAGACCGACAGCGGACCGTCTTAAAATCTATAAAGTTGAGGCTGACACAATAGTTTACATCTACATCTACATCCACACTCCGCAAGTCACCTGATGGTGTGTGGCGGAGGTTACTTTGAGTACCTCTGTCGGTTCTCCCTTCTATTCCAGTCTCGTATTGTTCGTGGAAAGAAAGATTGTCGGTATGCCTCTGCGTGGGCTCTAATCACTCTGATTTTATCCTCATGGTCTCTTCGCGAGATATACGTAGGAGGGAGCAATATACTGCTTGACTCCTCGGTGAAGATATGTTCTCGAAACTTCAACAAAAGCCCGTACCGAGCTACTGAGCGTCTCTCTTGCAGAGTCTTCCACTGGAGTTTATCTATCATCTCCGTAACGCTTTCGCGATTACTATATGATCCTGTAATGAAGCGTGCTTCTCTCCGTTGGATCTTCTCTATCACTTCTATCAACCCTATCTGGTACGAATCTCACACTTGTGAGCAATATTCAAGCAGTGGGCGAACAAGTGTACTATAACCTACTTCCTTTGTTTTCGGATTGCATTTCCTTAGGATTCTTCCAATGAATCTGTCTGGCATCCGCTTTACCGACGATCAACTTTATATGATCATTCCATTTTAAATCACTCCTAATGCCTACTCCCAGATAATTTATGGAATTAACTGCTTCCAGTTGCTGACCTGCTATATTGTATGGTTCAAATGGCTCTGAGCACTATGGGACTTAACTACTGAGGTCATCAGTCCCCTAGAACTTAGAACTACTTAAACCTAACTAACCTAAGGACATCACACACATCCATGCCCGAGGCAGGATTCGAACCTGCGACCGTAGCGGTCACGCGGTTCCAAACTGACGCGCTCAGAACCGCACGGCCACACCGGCCGGCTGCTATATTGTAGGTAAATGATAAAGGATCTACCTTTCTATGTATTCGCAGCACATTACACTTGTCCACATTGAGATTCAATTGCCATTCCCTGCACCAATGCGTCAATTCGTTGCAGATCCTCCTGCATTTCAGTACAATTTTCCATTGTTACAACCTCTCGATATAGTACGGCATCATCCGCAAAAAGCCTCAGTGAACTTCCGATGTTATCCACAAGGTTATTTCTATATATTGTGAATAGCAACGGTCCTACGACACTCCCCTGCGGCACACCAGAAATCACTCTTACTTCGGAAGACTTCGCTCCATTGAGAATGACATGCTGCTTTCTGTTATCTAGGAACTCTTCAATCCAGTCACACAATTGGTCTGATAGTCCATTAAACGACTGTGGGGAAATGTATCGAACGCCTTGCGGAAGACATGGCATCTACCTGGGAACCCGTGTCTATGGCCCTCTGAGTCGAATAGTGCGAGCTGGGTTTCACACGACCGTCTTTTTCGAAACCCATGCTGATTCCTACAGAGTAGATTTCTAGTCTCCAGAAAAGTCATTATTCACGAACATAATACGTGTTCCAAAATTCTACAACTGATCGACGTTAGAGATATACGTCTATAGTTCTGCACATCTGTTCGACGTTGCCGGCCGCGGTGGCCGTGCTGTTCTAGGCGCTCCAGTCCGGAGCCGCGCTGCTGCTACGGTCGCAGGCTCGACTCCTGCCTCGGGCATGGGTGTGTGTGATGTCCTTAGGTTAGTTAGGTTTAAGTAGTTCTAAGTTCTAGGGGACTAATGACCACAGCTGTTGAGTCCCATAGTGCTCAGAGCCATTTGAACCATTTTTGTTCGACGTTATTACTTAAGCAGCACACCTGCACTAAAGCAACACCACGAAACTGAATGGCCTAAAGTATTTGGAAAGATGCTTCTATTTGAAGATGTGCCGCATGTAACTCCAGAAAATGTTGCTGCTTCAGGGCTTGGACAAAACGTGGAAACATCGAAAACACAATAGATTACTCTGTAGGAAACCAGTTGGCATTCGAACAGCCTCATGTCGGTATTGTTTACAAGGGAGTTTTGTACCATTCTTGCTGCAAAGTAGTGGCGAGTTCATGTAACGATGATGGAGGCGGCTAGCGATCACACACCCTTCTCTCTACATCTACATCTACATTTATACTCCGCAAGCCACCCAGCGGTGTGTGGCGGAGGGCACTTTACGTGCCACTGTCATTACCTCTCTTCCCTGTTCCAGTCGCGTATGGTTCGCGGGAAGAACGACTGCCGGAAAGCCTCCGTGCGTGCTCGAATCTCTCTAATTTTACATTCGTGATATCCTCGGGAGGTATATTCGATACCTCATCCAGAAACGCACCCTCTCGAAACCTGGACAGCAAGCTACACCGCGATGCAGAGCGCCTCTCTTGCAGAGTCTGCCACTTGAGTTTGCTAAGCATCTCCGTAGCGCTATCACGCTTACCAAATAACCCTGTGACGAAACCCGCCGCTCTTCTTTGGATCTTCTCTATCTGCTCTGTCAACTCGACCTGGTACGGATCCCACACTGATGAGCAATACTCAAGTATAGGTCGAATGAGTGTTTTGTAAGCCACCTCCTTTGTTGATGGATTACATTTTCTAAGGAGTCTCCCAATGAATCTCAACCTGGCACCCGCCTTACCAACAATTAATTTTATATGATCATTTCACTTCAAATCATTCCGCACGCATACTCCCAGATATTTTACAGAAGTAACTGCTACCAGTGTTTCTTCCGCTATCGTATAATCATACAGTAAAGGATCCTTCTTTTGGATCCTTCTTTCTAAGTATTCGCAATACGTTACATTTGTCTATGTTAAGGGTCAGTTGCCACTCCCTGCACCAAGTGCCTATCCGCTGCAGATCTTCCTGCATTTCGCTACAATTTTCTAATGCTGCAACTTCTCTGTATACTACAGCATCATCCGCGAAAAGCCGCATGGAACTTCCGACACTATCTACTAGGTCATTTATATATATTGTGAAAAGCAATGGTTCCATGACACTCCCCTGTGCCACGCCAGAGGTTACTTTGTCTGTAGAAGTCTGTCCATTGAGAACAACATGCCGTGTTCTGTTTGCTAAAAACTCTTCATCCAGCCACACAGCTGGTCTGATATTCCGTAGGCTCTTGCTTTGTTTATCAGGCGACAGTGCGGAACTGTATCGAACGCCTTCCGGAAGTCAAGGAAAATGGCATCTACCTGGAAGCCTGTATCTAATATTTTCTGGGTCTCATGAACAAATAAAGCGAGTTGGGTCTCACACGATCGCTGTTTCCGGAATCCATGTTGATTCCTACAGAGTAGATTCTGGGTTTCCAGAAATGACATGATACGCGAGCAAAAAACATGTTCTAAAATTCTACAACAGATTGATGTCAGAGATATAGGCCTATAGTTTTTCGCATCTGCTCGACGACCATTCTTGAAAACTGGAGCTACCTGTGCTCTTTTACAATCATTTGGAACCTTCCGTTCCTCTAGAGACTTGCGGTACACGGCTGTTAGAAGGCGGGCAAGTTCTTTCTTTCTCTCCAAAGTAGACCACAAGTGTGAGAACTGGTGACTGTCGTGGCTAGGGGAGATGCAAGAATTCATCCTAGTGCTCGCAAAACTAGTTCTGAACGATGCTAGCTGCGTGAACAGGGCGCCTGCGGTCTTGGAACACGTCACTTGGGAGCAAACATTGCACCATGGCATGGATCTGGTCAGACAAAATGGTCCCATAATCCTTGGCAGTGACAAACCTTTTACAGTAACCATGAGGTCCATGGACCACAATTACCAAATCATCACCGAACCTCCGCCATCTTTTCAGAAGTTGGAAACAGTCTGAAACAATCCTCATCTGACAAAATGATTTATTCCATTGCTCCATAGCCCAGGTTTTATAGCTCCAGCATCATATTTTCCTGTTACGGCCGTTCCCATGACTGATGAGTAGCTCTGGATATCCAGATCGTCCTGAAATTCCCTGTTTCTGGAGCTCCGTTCGTGTTGTTTTGGTGCTGACCGAGTTTGAGAGTGCAACATTCAGTTATGTAGTGACTTTAGCAGCTGTCGTCCTCTTATTTTTCGTCACAATCCTCTTCCGTGACCGTCTGTCACGATCACTCAACGCATGTGTTCGTCCCCATTATAACTTAGAGGATGATGTTTTTTTCCGATATCCCTGTTTGCGTGTAAACCTTCTATGCGGTGCCTCTCGAAACAACAAACACTTCGGCTTCCCTGATTACAGATGCACCTACCATACAAGAAGCAACAATCTCCCACGTCCGAATTCACTTAGCTTCGACGTAACGCACTCAAATCTACACTGGGCACTGTTTCCACCACGACTGACACTAGCAACGTATTGAGGACATTGCATAGGTGCTGTTAGTGCTCAAATACAACAGCGCAAAAAATGGTTCAAATGGCTCTGAGCACTATGGGACTTGAGGTCATCAGTCCCCTAGACTTAGAACTACTTAAACCTAACTAACCTAAGGACATCACACACATCCATGCCCGAGGCAGGATTCGAACCTGCGACCGTAGCGGTCGTGCGGTTGTAGACTGTAGCGATTTAACCGCTCGGCCACTCCGGCCGGCGATAATCGTTGGGAGCGCTATGGGCCATAGCATATCGCAGATTACAGAAGAGTCCCACTTTCTGAGGTCTAGGGTGGGTATTCAGTATCACGCAGGTGATGTTTCCGTACATTTCAACTGCTGCATAGGACGACCAAAAGTGTATGATAGACGGAAGTCACGCCGATTCCTCTTAGCCATACGAGGCGACCCACGGTATACCCTGAGTGAGATCGCCGCCGATTTCAGCGAGGGGCGTCCGGAACGTATTTGTACCAGGACAGTTTGGAAACAAGAGCGTGGCATTGGCTTTAGCCACCGACATCCTTTTGTCCTACTACCTCCCCATGATCTTTGGCCGTTCAGTGTACGTTGTGGCCTGTTGATCAAGTGACCTTCTATTGCTATTTCCTTCACCAGTTACAAACCAAGTTACTTTCACTGTTTTTCATTCGGTAAGTTTAGGTGTTTTCTTCAGTTGCAGGCGTCGTTAAGTCACCCTTGTACAGTGAAACTCGATTTGGAGGTAGCTGATTGGACTCTATTCGTGGTGGTGGAAGAAGCAGCAATATTTCCCCTGCAGAGGGAGGACACGTGGATTGGTAAGTTTCCTGATATTATAGTTTATGCGAACGTCATGTGTGATATTTCTAACCGCTTCGAAGTGTTACGTCGAAGGATGAAGATCCGCCTATCGAATATGAACGTTGATCTCTTTTGTGATTTTTCAAGAGAGTACGCTGTGTGGCCACAACGGATTTCATCCTTTCCTTTCTTATCATCACTGACAACATAAACAGGACACAACACTTCTCAATCGTGTACTGCATGTCACCTACGCGCACCGCTCATGTTACTTCTCCTTGCGATCATTTTATTGGTGCACAGCAACAGCCTTTCCGGTTGGGAAACCTCAGGAGAACGCGACAGAAATATTGAACAGAATACAGTGCGAAAGAATGCGGGAAAGCCTTTTTTGCGTCACATATACACACATCAAAAAAGTTTTGCATCACCCCGGTTCCCAGAACGCCTAAAGAGAGACGTTGACTGTGGATATTGTGTCACAGACACAGTGCCTTTGACTGTTCAGAGATGTCGCTAAACTCGCCCAAAGATGTGAACAACCATGCATGAGGAGCGCCTACCAGACGGAGGGGGTCCGACAGCCGATCAGTTCCAGTCATTCCACCAGGAAGGAGGTACACGGTTCGCGTTGTCTGTAGTTCAACCATGCCTAGACGTTCAATACCACGGTTCGATCGCGTCTGCATTGTTTCTTTGTGCCAAGAAGAGCTCTCAACAAGGAAAGTGTCCAGGCGTCTCGTAGTGAACCAAAGCGACGTTGTTCGGACATGGAGGAGTTACAGAGAGAGAGGAACTGTCGATGACATGCCTCGCTCAGGCCGCCCAAGGGCTACTACTGCAGTGGACGACCGCTACCTTCGGATTATGGCTCAGAGCAACCTGACAGCAACGCCACCATGTTGATTAATGCTTGTCGTGCAGCCACAGGACGTCGTCTTACGACTCAAGCTGTGCGCAATAGCCTGCGTTATGCGCAACTTCACTCTCGACCTCCATGGCGAGGTCCATCTTTACAACCACGACACCATGCAGTGCGGTACAGATGGGCCCAGTTACATGCCGAATGGACCGCTCAGGAGCGGCATCACGTTCTCTTCACCGATGAGTGTCGCATATGCCTTCAACCAGACAATCGTCGGAGATGTGTTTGGAGGCAACCCGGTCAGACTGAAAGCCCTAGACACACTGTCTAGTGAGTCCAGCAAGGTGGACGTTTCCTGTTGTTTTGGGGTGACATTATGTGGGGGCGAAGTAGGCCGCTGGTGGTCATGAAAGGCGCCGTAACGGCTGTAAGATACGTGGATGCCATCCTCCGACCGATAGTGCAACCACATCGGCAGCAATGTGAATGACTTCCTTCAGGATAACTACATCGCTCGACTAGTGGGCAACATGATCTCCAGACATGAACCCTATCGAACATGCCGGGGTCAGACTGAAAAGGAAGTATATGGACGACGAGACCCATCAACCAGTCTGCGGGATTTACGCCGAATTGCCGTTGAGGAGTGGGACAATGTGGACCAACAGTATCTTGATGAATTTGTGGATAGCAAGCCACGTCTAATACAGGCATGCATCAATGCAAGAGGACTTGCTACTGGGTATTGGACGTACCGGTGTGTACAGCAATCTGGACCACAACCTCTGAAGGTCTCGCTGTATTGTGCTACAACATGCAATATGTGGTTATCATGAGCAATAAAATGGGCGGAAATGATGTTTATGTTGATCTCTATTCCAGTTTTCTGTACAGGTTCCGGAACTCTCGGAACCGAGGTGATGCAAAACCTTTTTTGATGTGTGTAGAAGAATTTATTACGTATTGACTTCGGTGGTAAAGTAAAGAAACTCGGATTGTACAAATCAGTACGAAGAGTCGTAACTACCATTTACCATCTGGGAATGGTTCTAGGAATGGGCAATTGAATTGTATCGGTTCATTACGCTGTCCCACTCAACGTACGATGACATCTAAAACACATGCGTAAATGTAGAACATAGTCAATGATATCGTACTTGAAAAATGAAATGCTGGCTTATAATCGTACTTATTCACAAATGGGAGACCTGCTGTATAAAGTTGAATCATATTGTTCGACGAATACTTGGTATAAATGTGCCGAGCTGTAACATAAACGGCATAAAAGTCATCTTGAATGAACAGTAATATCACAGGAAGCGATGATGGTTAGCATCCAGAGCCACAACAGCATTCGTGGAGTCTTCCAAACAAATTCTATAGAAAGAGTTCGAGGAATACCAAGGCATTCTGATAATGAGTAAAATAATTTAATGATAAATCGAACACCGTAAACCACACGAATCTGATGCTGAAACAAAACATGGAAACTGAGAGATGAAATTTTAATGCTGCATACAAAATTTCTTTAATGCGTGAAGACTACACTGCGCAGGAACCGTTTAGCGGCCAAAAAGGAGCTATATATGCAATCTATGTCAATATCTCTATAGGGGGAAGACAAAAAGATCTACTGGTTTTCCAGTCGTAATTGACTCCTTCTGAACAATGAACTGGTGACTTAGGAGTGTATCGTCAGCCTTAGTGCTGTGGAACACCGAATAACATGACGGTAATGAAGTACAAATTCTTAAGGATCCAGAAAGGTAGCGGAGTAGCTCACTAACGTTATGTTTTTCATGTGTCTGCATTTAAACTATGCCGAGGAGAAGTAGATCGATAGTGTTGGATTAAAGCATCAGTACAGTAAAACACCTCTGTGGGACCACCGATACGACTCTTCAGTTCCACAGACAGTGGATTGCGGTCTGTTATTTAAATACACTGCTGACCATTGAAATTGAAACAGCAGAATAGGATGGTAAACAACGAAATATAGAGTGTAGTGCTTGTACAGTACAGTAGGAAGAATACATGAGTAATCTTTAGATGATTTGGAGGTGTACAGGGTGCGGGTGAGTCATTGCCTGCTGTTTCAGCTCTATACCACAGCTCATCATTCATAGTGGCTGGCGAATGTTGAAGAATTGTTTTCCTTGGCTGAGCGATATGAAGAACGTGCAGGCCAGAGCGACAGGGTCAGGGCAGCACGGGCAACATGCAGTTTGGCGTTAGCTTGTTGAGTTGTAACGTGACGGAGACCTCGGAGACAGGCCGCGGCAAGTGTCCTTAACACGCTAGAAATGTAACGTCTGTTGTCCAGTTTACCGGCTATGCGAACTGCAAGTGATGGTGGATTGCATGCAACGGTAGCCCAGACATTCACGCTAGGAGCTGGGCACATGTGACGGCGACAGGTGGAATCCGGCAATCTTCGCTCCTCGGAGCCTCCAAACACGGATACGTCCTTCGCACACACGGAATCTAGACTCCTGTGGGAAGGTGACGAGGAGCCACTGTATTTCGATGTGCCTCTCTCTGCTGGCACTACAAGGGAAGCCACAACAACAGATGCCATACTAACAGCCCCTGGCGCTTTAGTCCATGTGAATACTTGGCTTGTTGCAAATAAGTCCATTTCCTAACTCAATGTACGTGACTTTGTTGTATAATCCTGCAGGGTTAATGGAACAATACGTTTGTCCTCTCGGTTGCTAGTCGTGTGGGGCTGTCCTGAACCAATCGATTTGATATTCGCCTGACAGTAGTGGGATCCGATCAACGCGAGCAGTAATGTAGCAGTCTCTATAGGCCAAAATCCTGCCACTCTCGAACTCTGACACGCGATCATCTGGTGGACCTTTCTCGCTTTTTTAGGAGGTAAAAAATGTTGGTTTTACAAATATCAAATATTTATAAGCAATTAATGAGTGAAAAACTCGTTGTGTTTCCTCATATCTAGAATGTGGATGGTGTCACTCCTACCGACTTTGTGCGGTAATGATTTGCCTATCCAAGGATGTTGTACACTTCATGGCAGCATAATACGAGGGTTGTCCAGAAAGTAAGTTCCGATCGGTCGCGAAATGGAAACCACTGGGAAAATCCGATAAAACTTTGCACAGATGTGTTTGGCAGTGTCTCTAGTATGCCCGTCGGTCGTGTCGCGTCGCTCTTTTCAGTTTTGAGTGAACAGTGAGCATGTAAAGATGCGTAGGGTATAGCGTCTACCGCCAAGTATGAGCGCCTGTTTAGGGATTTTGCTTGTGTCATGCAGCCCACTGCCGAGCAGTTCCTTCTTCATGCCAATTCTCGGCCGCACACTGCAGGGGAAATGAAGACTCTGCTGCAGCGTTTCCGATGAGAAGTGTTTGATCACCCACAATACAGTCCGTAATTGACTCCCTCTGAGTCTCATCTCTGCTCACAAGATCCGCTGACTATGAAGACAAAATTTTTCCACAGACAACGAACTGCAGACCATTGCAGATAACTGGCCGAAAGCACAGGCGGCTGCTTTCTATGACGAGGAAATTGGAAAGCTGATACAACACTACGACAAAACTCGAAGTTCGAGTGGCGACTATGTAGAGAAGCAGGTGGATGGTGTACCTAACTGTTGCAAATAAAATGTTTCTGGTTTCCACTGCGGTTTCCATTTCGCGACCGATCGGAACTTACTTTCTGGACAACCCTCGTATTTGTTGGACGCCGTCGTTTAAGGTCTTGCTATTTTAACAGCCAGCGGTGTAGCAATCGATCCAATTCAGTATTTACTTACAATACTTTACAAATAAAGTGAGAAAACAATTTGGGCAATGTATTTGAGGATCCAGTCACGTCGTGCGGAATATGAAGCTAGACCACGAGTGCCGAACTGTGGCTCTGAGTGTAGGGTGTATGAGGAACAGGATGTACGCGTCGCCAGCTTGAAGCAGGTGTGTCGGCGAGTGGACGGCGTCCGGTCGTGAGTGGTCCCGCCTTACCGGTGTGGCGATGGGAGGCTGGGCTGGCCTCTCCATCTGCTGGACCAGTACTGGACCGGCGCGGCGAGGCGAGGCAGGGCCCCACAATAGCCGGACTGCGCGCACCTGGCCCCGGAGCTGAGGGCGCCCGGTTGTCACCTCTACTTTCCCAACCCCGCGTCTCCGTACGCTTCTCGTAGTGCCGTGGCAGGCCGGAAGCGATCTCACTTGGAGGAACATCGGTTTCACGTTGAAGTGATAAAAATCGTGAGACAGCGATCTGCACACACTCAGATGGAGGTGGTGTCGCGTGCACAAGGTAGAAAAGGGCAACGCATTGGCGGTGCTGTCATTTATACTCAGGTGATTCATGTGAAAATGTTGTCCGCCTCCGGTAGCTGAGTGGTGCCGCGCGGGATTAGCCGAGCGGTTTAAGGCGCTGCAGTCATGGACTGTGCGGCTGGTCCCGGCGGAGGTTCGAGTCCTCCCTTGGGCATGGGTGTGTGTGTTTGTCCTTAGGATAATTTAGGTCAAGTAGTGTGTAAGCTTAGGGACTGATGACCTTAGCAGTTAAGTCCCATAAGATTTCACAAACATTTGAACAATGCCAGCACGGTAACTCAGCGTGTCAGAAGGTTAGCTGCCCTCTGCAATAAAAAAACTGAGTTAATGGATCAACAACGAACTTAAACGGATGTCTTACGACGTCCGCCCCGAGCAGATTAAACGAACAAAAGCGAACAAAATGAGATTTAAAAAAAAAATTAAAAAAATAAAGTGGTCAGCGCGACAGAATGTCAATCCTAAGGATCCGGTTTCGATTCCCGTCTGGGTCGGAGATTTTCTCCGTTCAGGGACGTGGTATTGTGTTGTCCTAATCATCATCATTTCATCCCCATCGACACGCAAGTCGCCGAAGTGGCGTCAAATCGGAAGACTTGCACCCGTCGAACGGTCTACCCGGCGGGAGGCCCTGTCGCACGACATTTACATTTTATGTGAAAATGTTGCCGACGAGATTATGGCCGCACGACGGGAAATAACAGACTTTCAACGCGGAATGATAGTTGGCGCTAGACGCATGTGACATTCTGTTTCGGAATTCGCTAGGGAGTCCATGATTCCGAGATCAACAGTGTCTATAGTGTGCCGATAATACTAAATTTCAGGCATAACCTATCAACACGGGCAGCGCAGTGGCCGATGGCCTTTATTTAACGAACGAGAGCAGCAGCGTTAGTGTAGAGTTATCAGTATTAAGAGACAAGCAAGACTGCGTGAAATAACCGCAGAAATCAGTGTGGGACTTACGACACACAAGTCCTTTAGGAGAGTGTTCCGAAATTTGGCGTTATTGGACTATGGCAGCAGACGACCGACGCCAGTGTCTCTGTGAAGAGCACTACATCGCCTGCAGCGCCTATCTGGCCCGCGACAATATCGTTTGGACCCTGGACGACTGGAAAACTGTGGTCTGGTCAGACGAGTGCCGATTTCAGTTGTTAAGATCCGACGGGAGCGATCGAGTGTGGCGCTGACCCCACGAAGCCGCGGAGCCAAGTTGTCAACAGCGCACTGTGCAAGCTGTGGGCTGTGCTTACATAGAATCGACTGAGTCCCCTGGTCCAACTGAACCGACCATTGACTGTGGATGTTTATGTTCGCTACTTGGAATTGAAGTTTTATGGATGATAACGCGCCATGTCACCGGCCACAGTTGTCCGCAGTTGGTTTAAAGAATATTCTGGACATTTCGAATGAATGATTTGGCCACTCACATCTCAAATTTATGGAACATAATCGAGAGGTCAGTTCGTGCACAACCATCCTGCACCGGCACACTTAAGCAATTATGGACGTCTACATCGAACCAGTCTCAGGACTGAAGACCACAGCAACAACAACAACAACAACAACAATAGAGGCAGCATGGCTCAGTATTCCTACAGCGGAGTTTCAACGACTTGCTGGGTCCATGCCATATCAAGTTGCTGCACTTCAACTGGTAAAAGAGGATCGGACACGACATTAGGAGGTATTCTATGATTTCTAACACCTCAGTGTATACGTTCTTTAGCTCTCGACGGGAGTCACAGTCTTCGAATGGAGTGTACCGAAATACTGGCTTATTATGTCAAACGATTTTTCTTCAGAACTGCAGACTGTTAACGGTGGTCCGAGTATACATATGTGAGTGCTCGAAGAGTTCTTAACTTATAGAACCAAGAGCGTCGTTCTGGACGGCGAGTGTTCATCATAGGCAAGGCTGTAGTTGGGAGTGCAACAGGAAGTGAGGTAGAACTGCTCTTCTCCTCTATGACGGATAGGGTGAGCAGCAATATGAGACCGTTTGCTGACGACGTTGTAGTGCACAGGACAGTGTCGTCGTTGAGTGACAATGGGAGGTTTCATGATGACTTACAACTGAATTTCACCAACTTGACCTCATATTTTAAAAAGCACATTGCTAGATCACGAGCGAAAACTTTTGCCATAATTATGGTAGTAAGCAGTTATAGATTTCCGAAGGTATACCTTTCATCTACATATTCATGGATACTCTGCAATTCACAGTTAAGTGCCTGGCAGAGGGTTCATCGAACCACCTTCACAATTCTCTATTGTCCCAATCTCGTATAGTGCGCGGAAAGAATGAACACCTATATCTTTCCGTACGAGCTCTGATTTCCCTTATTTTATTGTGGTGATCGTTCCTCCCTATGTAGGTTGGTATCAATAAAATATTTTCGCATTCGGAGGAGAATGTTGGTGATTGGAATTTCGTGAGAAGGTTCCGTCGCAACGAAAAGTGCCTTTCTTTTAATGATGTCCAGTCCAAATCCTGTATCATTTCTGTGACACACTCTCTCCCATATTTCTCGACGATACAAAACGTGCTACCCTTCTTTGAACTTTTTCGATGTACTCCGTCAGTCCAATCTGGTAAGGATTCCACACCGCGCAGCAGTATTCTAAAAGAGGACGGACAAGCGTAGTGTAGGCAGTCTCCTTAGTAGGTCTGTTACATTTTCTAAGTGTCCTGCCAATAAAACGCAGTCTTTGGCTAGCCTTCCCTACAACATTTTCTATGTTGAATGACACCGCGCTGCGGTTGTCATTCGCTCCACCCCACTGCAGCCACTTAATGCCTGAGCACGAAACACTGTACAGTGGAGTGAGTAAAACGTTGATGGAATATTGTTTTGACGTTGGTAATACGTTTTGTTCATTGTGTCAAAGTGTGCGTTTGCTAACCTGCATGTGGTGCCAGAGACCAGTTTGTTTCGAACATTTTTATGTTGCGTTTCACAAATGCATTGTAAATGAATGAAACGAATGATGTGTTATTAAATAAGTGGCTTAGCACTGCTTCATTATTAAAACAACTATTGTACGTTAAATTCTTTGAATTTTAAAGCTAACAGTGTTGAAGTGAGGTATATTTGCAGCAGATGCGCTGTTCTTCAACATTATTCGCATGATTAAATTGTAAATCTAAGATCATTAACTTCATTTCATAATAATTCTTCAGTTGGTTAGTTCAATTCATTCTGTTGTTGAGGAATGTACATAGCTGCAGAATGTCAATATCTATCAATATGAGGATATTATTAAAATAATATTGAGCGTATATGTGGGTCAAGTTGCGGAATTACGTAGTCGTATTACTTATCTATTTTTCGCGTAGAATCACGTTGGTCTCGAACAAGATTTTTAAATAAAAGTTGGTCAGATATGCCCACCTAATCCATCTTCCTCCATCGACTTCAACATCTTGCGAATAGGAGGTCTCTGGTTTCACTCTACTGTACAGAACTTCGCACCCGGGCTCTAGGAGCCTGCAGAGGGGCGGATCGAGTGACAAACAACTGGCGCCCGCCTTAGTTTACAAACGGTACTTTCAGAAGTCATAACTGCCTACAGTAAGAATTACGGCCCAAATTTTCGGGTGGGATCGACTGCTGGTGCTTATTTCTTGCTACTGCGCTTTTGTCCCCTTAAAGTATGAGGTCAAATCGGGGATGTTTCCTTGGTAGAAAGAATTTCCCTTTATTGTGATGAATGTAACTACTTCTTCACTAGTTATCTGATCTTCCCATCTAATCTTCGGCATTCTTCTGTATCACCAAATGACGAAAGATTCTTTGTCTTCTCGTCTGTATTCTCTATTACCCACGTTCACTGTCCGTACACGGCTGCAATCCAGACAAAAAACTTCCAAAAAAGAATTCCTAGCATTTAAATTTATATTAGATCTTAAAATATTTTTCTTCTTTAAAAAAATTTTTCTTGCTATTACTACTTTGCATTTTATATCCTGTCTACTTTAGCTGTAGATAGTTAATTTTGGTCTACATATAGCAAAACTCATCTACTATTTTTAGTTTTCCGCCAACGCCAAGCGATAAGAGTGTTTACATAACAAAACTGTTGCATCCTTGAGCCCCCGGTTCTAGATGTACCCTTGTCCGGTTAGTGGCTGTCGCTACAGATCATTATTTATGAAAATGTACAGTACAATCACCAACAAATTTTACATATTCACATACACCTTTACCATTTATCCAAACAAATACAGATTCATTAGGATTGAATTTTCTTTTGTTACGTGTATACAATACAAGTGGAGAAGTAGAATCATAAGCAGATTTACCAAAGTCTTTATAAGCAATTTCAAATATATGATAGGTACGATAGGCAATTACATCTCTATCATTAAAACTTTCAAGTCCAGGTACACTAGAAACTCATTTCCTTATCTACTTTCCTCAGCAACGCCTGATTTAATTCGATTACGCTCCGTTACACCCGTTTTACTTTTGTTGGTGTTCATCTTGTAACGTCTTTCCACAAAATGCAAATGATGTAGGCGATAGTCGATTCGCCATCATGACGTACGTATTAATCATATAGGAGAATCTTAGTATACCAGACACATGGAAATTCATACATTGTTGCATTTTTCAGCTAACAGAGGATGACAAACAGATGTCCTGTGGTGTGCGTACTGTAAGACCTTCAGTACACGCACCATCAGATTATTTGACTTATCGCTCTAACTAAGTAGGCGAGTGTCAGCAATATGTCTCGTGGTCTTATCGTGGCGTGTTTATCTTCTGCCGTTAGGTCAGATGATAGAAATGCCACTTGCACGCTTAGAGTAGCAGATTGACGGTGACAAACTTTAAACAGAATTTGATTAATTTTCACACACATTTATTAAAATAATAACAAGCATAAAAATTACTTAACTTGGTTCTGGATGCTATTTACAATTGACAATCTGAAGTTCCTTTCGTTGTTGTTGTTGTGGTGTTCAGTCCTGAGACTGGTTTGATGCAGCTCTCCATGCTACTCTATCCTGTGCAAGCTTCTTCATCTCCCAGTAACTACTGCAACCTACATCCTTCTGAATCTGCTTAGTATATTCATCTCTTGATCTCCCTCTACGATTTTTACCCTCCACGCTGCCCTCCAATACTAAATTGGTGATCCCTTGATGCCTCAGAACATGTCCTACCAACCAATCCCTTCTTCTAGTCAAGTTGTGCCACAAACTCCTCTTCTCCCCAATCCTATTCAATACCTCCTCATTAGTTATGTTCTACCCATCTAATCTTCAGCATTCTTCTGTAGCACCACGTTTCAAAAGCTTCTATTCTCTTCTTGTCCACACTATTTATCGTCCATGGTTCAAATGGTTCAAATGGCTCTGAGCACTATGGGACTTAACATCTGTGGTCATCAGTCCCCTAGAACTTAGAACTACTTAAACCTAACTAACCTAAGGACATCACACACATCCATGCCCGAGGCAGGATTCGAACCTGCGACCGTAGCAGTCGCGCGGTTCCGGACTGAGCGCCTAGAACCGCGAGACCACCGCGGCCGGCCTATCGTCCATGTTTCACTTCCATACATGGCTACACTCCATACAAATACTTTCAGAAACGACTTCCTGACACTTAAATCTATACTCGATGTTAACCAATCTCTCTTCTTCAGAAACGCTTTCCTTGCCATTGCCAGTCTACATTTTATATCCTCTCTACTTCGACCATCATCAGTTATTTTGCTCCCCAAATAGCAAAACTCCTTTACTACTTTAAGTGTCTCATTTCCTAATCTAATTCCCTCAGCATCACCCGACTTAATTCGACTACAGTTCCTTTGGTATTGGTACGTTAATCTTATTCTCAAATATATGTCTGATACTTGACAAAAGTGTCTATACATTTATCTTCATGGCTATGTACAGGAATATGGTAATCTTACTAGGCTCAGTCTGAAACTTGACTATAGACTGGTACAGACATATGTAGAACTCGTACAGACTGGTGGAGACAAATGCAGACTGACTCATCGGAGGTCTGTACACTCGTTATAATACCTCGCGCTTTCATGTATCACTGCGCGAGTGTGATCCGCGAGGAGAAAAGGTTCTCATTGGCTGCGTTACATATCAATACGCGGATCGGTGGAAGCAGAATTTGGTCCATCTCTATGGCAGCGCCATCTCGTAATGCGGAGTCGGACGAGCGCTGCGCCTACACTGTTGTGCTTAGCGGGGCGCGCTATGGTGGGAAAGTTGTGTACGCGCTGACTTCGCGGAACTATGTACACAACATGTCCCTTTACCGATTATGCTAAGTCGTGGAATTATTTTGCCTGATATCTTAGCCAGATTGAACGTTGATATCAAAAGCATTTCTGCTTGTGGTTTCGTGCGCTTATCCTCATCATCTCTTAAAAGGTCATCTCTTAATCTACATCTCTTAATAAGTCATTCATTGTGGGTCTCGCAGTTGCTGCTAAGTTGCCTGTATGTCGTTCTGAGCGAAATGGGTGATTTAAGCGACAAGTACATTGAAACAGAGTGTTTACTTAGAATAGTTTGACAACGAGTTTTTTGTGTGTGTTCTATCAACTGAATGTCGCACTCTATCTACATGCGACTCTTACAGACTCTATTGTGTGTGCTTTCCTATTTAGATTATTTTTGTTTTGTGTTTCTGGACTGAAATAGGATAGCTGGTCCTCATTCACCTGAACAGGTTGAAACGTGCACCAGATCAGCGACCATTCTTGTTCGCCACGACATGCTCTCTCCTAGGTCTGGTCGTGTGTCGGTCTGTTAATGAGCCAGCAACACCACTTAAATGCGATCTAGACGATCGTTTACACTTTTGCTAGGAGAGTTTCGTCCGTCGTGCGCTAAGACCGGTATTGTGAAGGTAGCGGACAGTGTATGGCGAAGGGTACGAGGCCCGTCTGAATCATTTCCCCCCGTCACTCCCGCCCCTATTTGATTTGCGATCGTGCGTCTCCTTTATCTAGCAGGAAGCGGTATTTTAGCAAGAAGTTGTCTCGACAGTTTCGATGCAGTCTCGGTTAGAAATAAACAATTCCCTGTTTTCGTGACTTTTTCAGTTAAATGTACTCACTGTTCAACGTCCCTAGGTCGGATGTGGGTGGTCCCAAGGGACCAGAGGATCGTTTCAGTGATCTAATATACCAGATGTTCCGCGTTGTTACGAATTTTCAGGGATTGTGGAGAAAATGCTATATGTTTTTAGAACTATTTATATAAAATGCGGACAGTTAAGCCCTACTTCGCCAGTCGTGCATCGTATTGTACCCTGAAACAGAAACAGGTATTTTACCATAAAAATGTGATACTTTCAAATGAAATGAGTTTCTTTAATAGCTTAACAATTTTATCTGTCTTGAAAATGGAAAACTGTATTAGTTTCCAAAAGGTTCTGTTCCCAAACGTATTTAACCTGTAACTGTTTTTGGACGATACTTCTGCTTTATTTGATTTCATTTACTGATTGTTCGTTTGTGAGTCATTCGGCAGATAGACGATTAAATACAGTAGTCACAAGATTTTCTCGGTTTCAGCACTTTTAAATTAGAATATTTGTTGCTTGGTATATGTTTTCACATTTGGTTCAAATGGTTCAAATGGCTCTGAGCACTATGGCACTTAACTTCTAAGGTCATCAGTCCCCTAGAACTTAGAACTACTTAAACCTAACTAACCTAAGGACATCACACACATCCATGCCCGAGGCAGGATTCGAACCTGCGACCGTAGCGGTCACGCGGTTCCAGACTGTAGCGCCTTTAACCGCTTGGCCACACCGGCCGGCTTTCACATTTGGAAGAACCTTAATTTTCCGGACTAATTTTATAGCATCCGAAAAAGATTGCAGCACAAAAAAGTGAATGCCTCAATTTAAAAATGGAATGTGAACTTGGATTAAATTTCTGTTGCAGGGGTGGCCAACAGCGAAAGCCAGAAAAGTGTTCCAAGCTACAACATTCTCCCCTACTGAAGGAATGAATGGTCGAAAATGAACCTAGGAGTCCTTTTGTTTCTTTTTCTTTTTTTGACATGAATCACGTACGCCAATAACTTAAGCCCATGGCACCTGTTCTAAGCGATGCATGCATTACGACGTAATCCACTGACAGTTCTGAGCTCTCTGTTCACAACAATTTGGCACTTCTGCTTTAACATGTTGTTGCTTAGAGGGTTGTTAACTGTTCTACCAGCACTGACCAGACTGTAATGCCTGAAATGCACATTTCACAGGCAACTTGCCGGATGCTTACTGATAAATCTTCTCCCACAAAATTCAACACAGTCTTCTGCATTCCTGCGGTGGAAAGAATTCTTTGTCGAGCGTCTCGGCCAGCTCTCCGTGGTTTTGTCGATCTATTTTCTCAAACGTTTTTATGAACAGTGATAAAATTTCCTCCAATTACAGTGATGTCTTTTACGAAACTGTTGTCCGAGCATTCACTCAACCTTCCGAGCGGTGCAACCACTGTATCATACAATTTCCAGTAACAAGTAATGCCTTTCCTTCGACGACCAGTCAGGTACTCTAAACATTGGTAAACTGCAGCGCGGAGCCGACACAGACAAATGTGTGCCCTCTTTTTCAAGGCAGCACCGCCAGCGTGTATGCTGCTGGCTGTGATTTCCTGTAAAACATTTGTAGTTTGCAAGCCTTCCACGTTCAAGGTCTCGTACCGCCTGAAACATTCAACGACCTCTGGTTCCTTATTCTCAGTTTAGCATCCTCTACCGTCTGTTTAATTTTTACCCTACAGCCTTCGGGCACCCTTCATAACTTCATCTAATGATTTTTAATGTTTCTATAACAGCATACGGCAGGAATACCCGATTCTTGGGAAAAATGGTTAACGTGTATTTCAAAGCAACGTTCTTCAGTTTCTGAGAACACATCTGGCATAGTAAAAAACTGGTGAATGTCATCTCTGTGGTGGAAAAGTAGTGTGAGTTTATGTTTATACATCACCTAGTAAGCAACGTCATCTGGTTCTTTCGATGCTTGCTCTGAGTGTGAGATTATTATTTATTTATAAGTCATTTTGCGGTACCAGATTAAGGCACTAAGGCCATCTCTTACATTTGACCGGGAACAACACATACAAAAAATTACATTACAATCACAATATCAATAATTTGAATTATTAACAACAATTATTATTGGCCATAATAGTAATAATAATGATGATGATGATAGGAACACTAATAATAAAAATGAAATAATAGAGGCATCAAGAGTGATATTGATTAGTTTAGCACTTTTGAAGCCTTGTTTGATATTAGAAGACTGTGAGCATTTTATGGTCGGTCATAACAATCCTCTAAATTTACTCAGAATCGTTTCTCAATAATAATTTCTTAAGACATCTACGCAAAACTTCTGTCCTGAGTGAAGGAGCTTCTTCTTTTGGTCGCTTCATAAAGCTCGGTTTACTGGGACGAAAAAACTCAGATAGCTATCATTAATGCACAGAATTTGCCGTAAATATTTGGTTGATATGACTGACGCTCAGTCAAGAGATGGATCACTTATTCTCTGAAAGAGTGTTATTTACATCCTTTGTCCTATCTAAATGCCGTGCTCAAAAAAAAAAAAAAAAAAAATGGCTCTGAGCACTATGGGACTTAACTGCTGAGGTCATCAGTTCCCTAGAAATTAGAACAACTTAAAACTAACTAACCTAAGGACATCACACACATACATGCCCGAGGCAGGATTCGAACCTGCGACCGTAGCGGTCGCGCGGTTCCAGACTGTAGCACATAAAAGTAGAAAATAACATAATGCAGTCTATGTCCTAAGTCTCAAATATATGATAATATGTCCGTTGCCAACCAGATCTATGATTGTCCAAGTGAATTTAATTAGCTATACTCGAGCATTAACAATGAGGGTAAACCAGCGTAAGTAATCCAGTGATTTGCAGCAATCACCACTTGCAGAATGCGACTTCTTGACTACTTTCACATAAATTCCTTGTATTCATTTAGTAGTTAAAAGAGAGAGATTAATCGTTGGGGTTTTAGTGTCGTAACTTGTGTAGCGAAATCGAGTGAGGTAGGTGGTGCAGCGGTGAGATACTGGTGTCGTATTCAGGAGGACATCGGTTCAGATCCCTATCCTGCCACTCAGGCTTAAATTTCTCTGGTTTCTCTAAGTCACTAAAGTCAGATGCTGGGATGATCCCTTCGAAAAGGACGCAGCTGTTTCCCTTCCTCAATCCGAGTCTGTGCTCCGTCGGTAATGGCCTTGTCGTCGACGGGATGTACGCAATAATCTTTCTTTTCCTCACTGTTTATTCCAAAATGGCAATCAATGGCCTTCAGTTAAATTTCTGGTATAAACCTCATCCTGTGGCTATTGTTCACCATATATTGCAATTCTTTGTTTGCTTTTTAGTCTGAAAACAGTTCGTTCGGGTTGTTAACTTGCGACAGTTTATTTGTACATATACTTTTACTGTTAATCCTACATTCACAATGGCACATTCCTTTTCCTTTTATTACAGCAGTTGGTCACTATATGCGTAGGTTATGGATAGCATCATACAATTTACGAACAACTCTGGGACGGTATAGCGTGAAATCCACCACACATGAAATTGTTTGACGGTGTGCTTGTTTTTCTTACAGTTGCCAATTTATGCACATTTTAGAGGCTCAGTATGGTGTGTTGCCTGGGTGGAAATAGACGTGCGCTGTGGTGACAGACTGTGGACAGAGGTTGATGAAACAGGGAAAGGGGGAAGGGGTGTTGTGATGGAATGGAAGATGTGGGAGTTGATGAACAGTTATGGATAAATTATAACCAGTTTTATTTATGACATTGCTTGCTAACAATTCTATTTTTGTGTAGCAGAAAAAGAACAAAAAGTAGACGCGTGAGCGTATATATGTGCGTCACTGTTCGTGTTTGGATCTATATGTACAAGCTGTGAGAGCAATGGCGAGCTGTGTTCTCTTTCCTCGCGACGTTTTCCATAGTACAAGCAGCTACGAAATATCCTTTATGTGATATACTTAAAGCGCGTAAACGAAAGCCCGCTTTTACAACCGTGATAATAGTCCTCGAAGCTACTACGAAGTTGGAGCGGACAGGCAAACAGAACAGGTGCAGCAGACACTACAAAGTTTTTAAATTTTAACAGTGGTCTTAAGCACACACAGAATTGGCAATCGAACAAGTTGGCGAGGATTCGATTAGATTCAGCTCTCCTGTCGTCAAAGATCCAGACTAAGTTCCTATATAAACGGAGCAAATGACGCAGTACAATCTGTGTCCGAAGTCTGAAATGTGAGAATGTGCCCCTTTCTCCAAACAAATGCCACGTTCTGTATACGAAAGTAATTTTCAACAGCCCATCAATAACAACGAAGGAAAAAATAGTAAGTAATTAAATGATTTGCAGAAATTATTACTGTTAGGTTGCGCCTTTTGGCTGGTTCATGGACTTTGTCATTTCCAAATGACACTACTTTTATTTTTTATTGAATTATATCGTTTTGTTCTAGTATTTCTGAAGTTAATCTCCCTGCGTATAGAGTTTCGATTGGTTTTATCTTTAACGTCAACTTCTGTGACCTCTCAAAGAGCGTAACAATATTTGTAGAATATGATTTGAAAATAAATGTTATATATTGACACAGATAGCAATATAGTTCATTTTGTTGGAGTCAGGTTCAGCTGATGCCTAATTTCTGACCCAGATTTTAACATGCTTTCGCAAATGCCTGAAGGCTGATATCAAGACAAGTATTTTATTATGCAGTGTTTTTGTCATGTATGAACTTTAGTGGGCTGTGGTTGTCGATTGTTATTTACCATACTAAATATATGAAATACCTGTCATTGCCAAAATCGCCCGTAATCTTCAGTTTTACACAGCCTCATTCAGAACCTCACATACCTTATTTTGCTAAATCTTCTGCAACAATAGAATCTTAATAAGTCACAGGTGAAGCTGAAAGCTCTTGAGTTTTCAGTACTTTTACTTGCAGATGTAAATACGAAAGGTATGATGCTGTTTTTGCAATCGTGTCGTTGTCTGACGGTACCAGTCATTCCGAAATATTTCATATTGAGCCAAATCTTGTTCTACTCGTTCGATGTGATCCTCATTTCCAAGATGTTCTGTAATTATCTTTTCTTCCCTGCACACCTGTTAGGATTAATGTCGTGCATGATTGGTCTCATCGTCTGACACTGCTATCTTCCTCTCTCCCGATGCATTTATTACTAGAAATCCTGCTTCTGAGTACCCCTTTTTCTAGACGTCGTTGTTTTTTGTTTTTTTACCTGCCTGTTTCGCCCTTTGTCTATTCTGATATCCTTCTGCATACATAGTTTCAGAAACTCCCTTATTAATCATAGCTGTCTGTTTAAGCTCAGTCCGTTCTTTAGCTTAAAGGGTTTGATTTTTTAAAACGTTCTGCTTGTTTCAGGCAGTTTGAATTTCTTATTTTTTCTACAGCTATTTTCCCAATTACATTTTTTACCAGCTTATAATCCTCGTTTGCCCTGCTGTTCGCCTGACTCGTTTGCCTTGTTCATTCTGTTGTAATATCAGTTATAAGTTTCTGTAATTTTGGCGTATTAATTTTGAGTCTTTAGTAGGCTGATCTACAAGAACAATGCCTTCAGATGCTGAACTCCACACTTGTGTCCCGATGGATTTGTCTTCCTGTTCTGAACACTCGTATCATTCCTTTCTTTGTTTCTACAGTTGAACACCTTACCCACCTACACGGCAACGTCATTATCATCGGCTTGCTTCTTGAGATTTTCTTCTCTGTTGTACTCCATTGGTTTGTACATGTTGTGAATAACTCTTCTGTTCCCAGAACTGCAAACAGGTTATTCCGATTTGATATGGAATGTTTTCTTCGCATCGGTGAATGGAATAATAATGTCTTAGTTTTACTGATTATTCTTCCCATTACTAAGATGTGACATGTTCGCCTGCTTACTGATCTCTGATAGGCTAGATACTGGGCCATTCAAAGCCTGAAGGTAAGCAATATTGCCTTTACTGCGTATCGACACCGCTCTCAGGTTAAACTGAGGTCATCGGTCCCTAGGCTTACACAATACTTAATCTAACTTAAACTAACTTACGGTAAGCACAATACACACACACACACACACACACACACACACACACATGCCCGAGGGAAGGCTTGAACCTCCGACTGGGGGAGTCGCGCGAACCGTGGCAAGGCGTCTAAGACCACACGGTTACTCCGCGTGGCGAAAAGAAGTTGGTATTCTATATAAGCATTTACTTATTTGACACAACCAAAGAGATCTCTCTCTCTCTGCTGATTTAGTCTTTTAGGTATGTTACTCGATTGAAAACCATCGCATTGGGAGGCAGGTTGTCAATCAGTATCATAGGGATCGAAAAGACTGTCCACTTTACCTTGTTCTAAAATAAACAGTGACACGCCTTTATCATCGTCAGTGAGGAAAAACGTAATAAAAGTTAGGTTTGTTCGGAGTGCATCCACATACACAAGTAATTCAGGAAGCTTAGTCCTAGTCATTCGCCTCTCACCTGTCGAGCTACTCTGGGAAGCAGTGAAGCCAACGAACGCGGCGGTCGCCAGCTGTGTTCAGCTCTCGCCGTATCTGAAGGTGGAGGGTGTGACGCGACGAAAGCAGTGCGGCGCTGTGTGACACGGGCTACACACTTCTTCCACCTGTTGTCACCTTCGTACCCTCCGACTGGTTCCTGGGTCGAGCCACTGTCAGGCCATTATTGATTTTACATCCTTTCCAAACCGTATTTCCGTACACTTGGTGACACGTTTATATCTGCTTCAAATGGAGGCGTTGTTTTACAGGGCAAGCAATACTCCGTTTCCCAACACGACCAAGCGGCAATAAAAAAAAATAAAAAAAGCGCAGCGCTACTTCTGGACGTAGGGTTGCCTCTTTCCTCTCTTGGGGTGCGCCAGCAGAGAAACTACTCAGAACCTCTCTCTCTCTCTCTAGCTCGCATCCCTCCTTTGAGGCGCTCGACGATGATAAACTCACCTTCAAATCACTGTGTTGAGCGCTTGTTCACTCGTTCTGCTTTGCTGTATTGGACAGCGTAAACAGATAAATTGAAAAAAATGGAAATGAAGTCCCATGCTTCTTTACAGAGCGTAGGGGAACGATGCGGGAGACCAGCACCGCCTTACTAGGCAAGGTCCTAATGGAGGTGGTTTGCCGTTGCCTTCCTCCGACCGTAATGGGGAAAGTCCACTGGACCTGACGGGATACCAATTCGATTCTACACAGAGTACGCGAAAGAACTTGCCCCCCTTCTAACAGCCGTGTACCGCAAGTCTCTAGAGGAACAGAAGGTTCCAAATGATTGGAAAAGAGCACAGGTAGTCCCAGTCTTCAAGAAGGGTCGTCGAGCAGATGCGCAAAACTATAGACCTATCTCTCTGACGTCGATCTGTTGTAGAATTTTAGAACATGTCTTTTGCTCGAGTATCATGTCGTTTTTGGAAACTCAGAATCTACTATGTAGGAATCAACATGGATTCCGGAAACAGCGATCGTGTGAAACCCAACTCGCATTATTTGTTCATGAAACCCAGAAAATATTAGATACAGGCTCCCAGGTAGATGCCATTTTCCTTGACTTCCGGAAGGCGTTCGATACAGTTCCGCACTGTCGTCTGATAAACAAAGTAAGAGCCTACGGAATATCAGACCAGCTGTGTGGCTGGATTGAAGAGTTTTTAGCAAACAGAACACAGCATGTTGTTCTCAATGGAGAGACATCTACAGACGTTAAAGTAACCTCTGGCGTGCCACAGGGGAGTGTTATGGGACCATTGCTTTTCACAATATATATAAATGACCTAGTAGATAGTGTCGGAAGTTCCATGCGGCTTTTCGCGGATGATGCTGTAGTATACAGAGAAGTTGCAGCATTAGAAAATTGTAGCGAAATGCAGGAAGATCTGCAGCGGATAGGCACTTGGTGCAGGGAGTGGCAACTGACCCTTAACATAGACAAATGTAATGTATTGCGAATACATAGAAAGAAGGATCCTTTATTGTATGATTATATGATAGCGGAACAAACACTGGTAGCAGTTACTTCTGTAAAATATCTGGGAGTATGCGTGCGGAACGATTTGAAGTGGAATGATCATATAAAATTAATTGTTGGTAAGGCGGGTACCAGGTTGAGATTCATTGGGAGAGTCCTTAGAAAATGTAGTCCATCAACAAAGGAGGTGGCTTACAAAACACTCGTTCGACCTATACTTGAGTATTGCTCATCAGTGTGGGATCCGTACCAGATCGGGTTGACGGAGGAGATAGAGAAGATCCAAAGAAGAGCGGCGCGTTTCGTCACAGGGTTATTTGGTAACCGTGATAGCGTTACGGAGATGTTTAACAAACTCAAGTGGCAGACTCTGCAAGAGAGGCGCTCTGCATCGCGGTGTAGCTTGCTCGCCAGGTTTCGAGAGGGTGCGTTTCTGGATGAGGTATCGAATATATTGCTTCCCCCTACTTATACCTCCCGAGGAGATCACGAATGTAAAATTAGAGAGATTAGAGCGCGCACAGAGGCTTTCAGACAGTCGTTCTTCCCGCGAACCATACGCGACTGGAACAGGAAAGGGAGATAATGACAGTGGCACGTAAAGTGCCCTCCGCCACACACCGTTGGGTGGCTTGCGGAGTATAAATGTAGATGTAGATGTAGAATGATGATGATGAAGACGACACAACAACACCCAGTCATCTCGAGGCAGGAAAAATCCCTGAGCCCGCCGGGAATCGAACCCGGGACCCCGTGCTCGGGAAGCGAGAACGCTACCGCGAGACCACGAGGGGCGGACAAACAGATAAATTACTATGCGCATTAATAGTCTTTACTTTAAGCACGAAAATACTTCTTTTCACGAGGATAACGCTTAAATTTTGAAAGCCAGCCACTCCTTTTGTAGCTGAACCTGTATGTTCAGGTATGATTACGAACGTGATTTCTGCCCTGAAATATACCCGCAGACACCGAGCATGTCCTACTAATGAAACATTATGACCAATATTGTGAAGTGTCGGAGATGGCAAAACTTTCGTGAAGCACAGCGCAGTCGGAAGTAACATAGCTAGGATTTTAACTAAAACATTCATTGTAGACAGTGTACTGCACTGCTTCTGGTTTAGTAGGTCCAACTTGTGCAGGAAAAATAAGTATCTTTGCCATTAATGTGGTGTATTGCTTAACAACCTGCAAATGGTGGAAGGAAGGGGAGCTCTGATGACACATCTCCTCCGCCACGAGTCTCCTAGTACGTTATGATGGAGTCTTATCTGTGGGGCTGTAAAATTCCTATGAAAGGTACACGCAAGCACTGCGCTTCATGCTCCGTCATTCTTGGATTAATTTCAAAGAAAGCAAATGGAGCACTTTCGTGTGCAACGTATCCTAAGTATTCACTTACAGATATGTGGAATAAGTGGTGAAATTCGTGAATAAAGGAAAAGGTGCAAGATAATAAATTAGCAAAGACCAAACGTGTTAAAGGTGCAGTTAGTTACCTAAAGGTAAAATTAAATAGCGCGGCAGATGTACTTACTTGAAAGAATTTATTCTCATTTACGAAACTGACAGAACATCAATTTTATTTCCACAAATGTTCCTTGTGACTTCCTCTCGTCGCACAGCAGATATCACAGATACACGCGAGCATGCCAGGGGCCAGCATGTACCGACTACTACTGATGCGGTTGCAAAGCTCGTCGATGGTTGAAGGAGGTGGACTGATGTACACCTTGTGCTTAACATATCCTCACAGGCAAAAGGCTACGGGTGTCCGATCTGGAGGTCTCGGTGGCCTAGCTATGTTCCCACTTTATCCAACCCAAACAGTAACCGGGTGAGATAGGTACGCTGTGATCTCTCGGTGGCAATGTGGAGAAGCCCCTCTTGAATTTATTAAATATATTTAGAATTGTAATTCCAGAAACAGTCTATGGTTCAAATGGCTCTGAGCACTATGCGACTTAACTTCTGAGGTCATCAGTCGCCTAGAACGTAGAACTAATTAACCTAACTAACCGAAGGACATCACACACATCCCTGCCCGAGGCAGGATTCGAACCTGCGACCGTAGCGGTCGTCCGGTTCCAGACTGTAGCGCCTAGAACCGCACGGCCACTCCGGCCGGCGAAACAGTCTATTCAAACGAAAAAAATGTTTAATACACTTGACGGAATTCAACGCACCAGAGACATTAACTTTCTGCGAGTCTCGTATGTGTTTCAAGATCTCAGTCAGTTTATGTGTACCGCATATCTACACACCCTGGTGGTTAACGTTTCCACTAACGTTGAATGTGAACTTAACGCTGAATATTATCTTGTCAAGAAAATTATCTTCGTTTTCCATTCCGTTAATCATCTCCATACAGAACTCATGCCGACTCTGATTATCATTATAATTTAACGCCTGCAGCAATTTCAAGTTGCACGGCTTACGCTATAGTCCATATCCAAACTAGACACGACAGCACATAATGTTTGAATACAAAATGCAACGCAATAAGAACACAGTTCTACATAACCTCTAAGCACATGTCCATCCCAACCACAAAAAAGCAACAGAAATACTTGTCGCCTGCTGCAGTGTCATCATATTGCTGTAAGTTGTCAGCATCAAGTGGCCATCTCCAAAGCGTAAGACAGGTGTGTAAAACAAGTCTGTTCATTCTGCTACTAGGAATCAGAGTGCTTTATGGCAAAACTGCACTGGTTGTCCAAACCTAAATACAGGATCCCACCACCCTGATTGGCTGGCACCTGTCAAAGCTTGTGTTTGTCGCTAAGAGATAACTGCCGATTCCTTTGGAAAAATGCATCCCTCTAGCAGAAAGATTCGGCTAGGGTCGCATCGTCTTTGAGTTGACAAGTGACTTTTGCATAGCACGCGGACATGTGATTTGAAAGACGTTCGTGCAAAAGCATCTTTAGAACCCTGCAGAAGGCATCATATTTCAATAATCTGTTTGGAGTTTGAAAGTACGGTGTGTTTCAAAAGGAATGACCTGATTTCAAAACTGCATATTTATTGATAAATACTTATTACATAGATGGGACAGATTGCAAAATACAAATATCTGAAAAGTTTTAGCTGTGCTATTTCAGATGATTTGTGTGCCCACTAGCAGCATCACGAACAACATCTTGTCGATTGCTAAATTAGTCATAAACTTTACCCAGTGTATCTGCTTTTACCGAAGTTATGGCGACTGTTATTCTGTTCCTCAGTTCTTCAATGTCATGAAGTAAACGGGAGATGAACACACTTTCCATCACATATCCGCAGAAGAAAAAATCCAATTGGGTTATTTCTGGCGATCTTGGAGGCCAAGAATGCAGGGCAATGTCTCGGGGTCCGGTGCTCCCTATCCAGCGTTGAGGCAGTGTATCATTGAGAAACTGACGTATGTTGTTGTGCCAATGTGGTGGAGCTCTATTCTGTTGGAAAATGAAGTCATCGGAATCCTCCCGAAGTTGTTGAAAAAGCCAATTCTGCACCATTTGAACACAGCTCATTCCAGTCACTATGCTTTCCTTTCCACCACGTCATCAGAAGTGCAGGGTCGACCTGGTCCCTAGCTTTGCACAAGCGTCCTGTCTACTCAAATTGGCGGTACCAACGACGAATGTTTTTGGGTGCAGGCAGATCAGTCCCAATACGCCGACGAAAAACACGGTGGACTGAAATCACTAATTCACTCTTTGCAAACTTTTTGAGACATCTTATATGCACAGCTGATTAAAAATATGATGTTAAATTATTCAGTGCTGAAGTAAACAGACGTAGGTTTCGGTCAAAGCGTGTATCAGCCATACCAACCCTCCTGTGTGATGGTGATTTCACTGGACATAACTGAAATCATCATTTATTGATAAACTTGATAAACGTGCAATAAGTATATTACACTGCAAAGTCAGAGCAATTTCACAATCATCGATCATAAAACAGTTTAAAGGCAATCTGCGTATCGTCACATTTTTGAATAGAGGAAACAAATCTTTATCCTTACGAATAACTAACGACATTTACTATTTTTTTGAGTTTCTTTTAAAATCGCTCTTTAATAATACACAATTCTAAAAACATACACAACAAATTTTTATCAACTGGCTTCACATATACTGAACTCTTCGCGTTGCTGTAGGACAACTGGCACACCAAACTTTAACACAGTTAAACAGTGGAAAATTATATAAGTAGCTCTCACATGTATTTCACCAGCTGTTGTGCAATCTCGGCGCTGCTAGAGCACTAACTATTTAAAAGCAGTCAAATTGTGGCAACCTTCATAAGGCAGACTTTCAGTTAAATATCACATTCCTTTGTATTATTTAAGAGACCCACAGGTACAATGTATTTAACAAATAAGAAAAGCCAAACTTAAAATTAATTTAAAACAGGGAATTAATGACTATGAATCCAGAATAAACGCCTCACGTATACTAGAAACAAATACACTAACATGTACAGTTTGAAAGACACGGGCTCATGCTAGGAGGCAACCGTTCCAGTCCATGATTATAAAACGTGCGAGAAGAGATGCCACTAAAAAGAACAATGCCGTAATATTCCTCAACGACGGCTTAAAACAACGTCGCTCATACGCTGAGCAACCACGGTGTTTGACAAACAATGTCACTCAAATACTGATCTATGACAATGTCTGTCAAACAAAGTCGCTCAAACACCGATGTACCACACACTTCACGTACCTGTCACATTGGTGCACCATTCCACAGCAGTAAAAAGGTGAACATTCTAAATAGCCACTATCAGAACAGAATGCGTTGCGAAGAAAGGCAAAACAGACAACAATTTCGGCTCTGGCGATCACTGGCGTGACGGCTATTTACCCTCTTGTGAATAAAGCTGAGAACCATACTGGCATAACCCCGTCTCTTCCGCATTCATCGTTGTCGGAACGGGTCAGGCATAGCATGAACCAGGGGGCCGTACTATGTACACGGCGGCGAGAAAGGGAAACGGGCAGACAGCCTGCAGTCGTTAACTATAGCTCGGTACCAAAAAATGTTCAAATGTGTGTGAAATCTTATGGGACTTAACTGCTAAGGTCATCAGTCCCTAAGCTTACACACTACTTCACCTAAATTATCCTAAGGACACACACACACACACACCCATGCCCGAGGGAGAACTCGAACCTCCGCCGGGACCAGCCGAACAGTCCATGACTACAGCGCCTTAGACCGCTCGGCTAACCCAGCTCGGTACAGCCCTCGTCACTCGGTAGTCGCGCCTCCGTGACTGCAGTACACACACAGGCTGTTCGTCGACCCTCTCCAGTAGATAGTATGTTTACTTCCTTGTACCCAGGCAGCCTCTTGCTGGGACTCCACACCAGCTGACGGTGCCTCGACTTTTTCTTTGGCCCCAGATATCTCCAGCCACACAGCAAGACTTCTCTGACAACAGTAAGCAGAGACTTTGCTGCAATGGCACAATGGACATATCGTTTTCGACCATACATTGATCATCTTCAAATTTTACTAGTGCAACAGGAAAATAAACAAATCACCGAGTAAAACGAAATTCTGGCGTTCTCCAAGGAAGTGTTATAGGACCTCTGTTGTTGCTGATATACCTAAACGATTTAGGAGACAATGTGAGCAGTCCTCTTATATTGTTTGCTGACGGTACTGTCATTTACCACTCTAAAGGCTGTAAATTCAACTGAATACTTAGGGATTACAGTTACGAATAACTTAAATTGGAACGACAACATTGATAATACTAAAGGGAAAGCAAAGCTATTTATTGACAGAACACTTAGAAAATGTAGCAGGTTTACCACAGCGACTGCTTACACTGTGCTCGTGCTCACTCTTCTGAAGTACTGTTGTGCAGTGTGGATAGGATTGACGGAAGGCATCGAAAAGATCCAAAGAAGAGCAGCTCATTTTGAATTATGGTGAAATAGGGAAGAGAGAGCCTCGGATGACATTGGGGTGGTACTCAATAAAACGAAGGTGTTTTTCGCTGCGGCAGGTCCTTCAAAAAATGGTTCAAATGGCTCTGAGCACTATGGGACTTAACTTCTAAGGTCATCAGTCCCCTAGAACTTAGAACTACTTAAACCTAACTAACCTAAGGACATCACACACATCCATGCCCGAGGCAGGATTCGAACCTGCGACCGTAGCGGTCTCGCGGTTCCAGACTGTAGCGCCTTTAACCGCTTGGCCACCCCGGCCGGCGCAGGTCCTTCACATGAAATTTTAATCACCAGCTCCCTCCTCATATTGTGAAAATATTTTCTTGGCGCCCATGTACATAGGGAGAACTGATCATCATAATAAAATAAACTAGAGCTCGGAAGAAAAGATTTAAGTATTCGTTCTTTCCGCGGGCTGTTCGAGAGTGGAATGGTAGGATAGTAGCTTAAAAGATGGTTCGGTGAACCCTCTGCCAGACACTTAATTGTGAATTGCAGAGTTATCATGTAGTTGTGGATGTAGATGAAAGCTACATTACAAAATGAAGGTCTGTAAAAATTTTACCCGTTCTGTTTGTAATTAAAGGCCGGCCGAAGTGGCCGTGCGGTTAAAGGCGCTGCAGTCTGGAACCGCAAGACCGCTACGGTCGCAGGTTCGAATCCTGCCTCGGGCATGGATGTTTGTGATGTCCTTAGGTTAGTTAGGTTTAACTAGTTCTAAGTTCTAGGGGACTAATGACCTCAGCAGTTGAGTCCCATAGTGCTCAGAGCCATTTGAACCATTTTGTAATTAAAGCGAAATAAAACTCAAAATGCAGTCGATTCATACCTATGCGCCATAGGTGGAACTTGGGAATCAATGTGCCGTTACACTAAATCTAGGAACAACAGCAGGGAACGAAGGAATAAACAAAAAGTGTATGAAAAGTAAGGCTGTAATCAACCTGAAGCTTGGTTCCAACACTACGGTGGTTTATTAGGCATGCTCCTATTATTGTAGGTGGCATGCCGTTGCATTCCTTTGACCTTTCATCAGTTGTATACGGGCTGTTATAGGGTTAACTAAAGTTTCACGTCGGCTTCCACGTCAACAAACACAGTGAGAGGTGAAAGAAGATATACACTGAGGCGACAAACGTCATGGGACACCTCCTAATTTCCTGTCGGACATCCTTTTGACCGGCACAGTGCAGCAACTCGATGTGGCATGTACTTAAAAATTCGTTCGAAGTTGCATGCAGAAATACTGACCCATGCTGCCTCTATAGCCGTCCGTAATTGCGAAAATGTTGCCGGTCAAGGATTTTGTGCACGAACTGACCTCTCGATTACGTCACACAAATGTTCGATGGGACTCATGTCTGCGGCTGGTCCCGGCTGAGGTTCGAGTCCTCCCTCGGGCATGGGTGTGTGTGTCTGTCCTTAGTATAATTTAGGTTAATTAGTGTGTAAGCTTAGGGACTGATGACCTTAGCGGTTAAGTCCCAGAAGATGTCACACACATTTAATTTTTTTTTTTTTTACTCATGTCGGGCGATCTGGGTGGCGAAATCATTCTCCTGAATTGTCCAGAATGTTCTTCAAACCAGTCGCGAACAACTGTGGCCCGATAACATGGTGCATTTTCATCTACAAAAATTCCGTCATTGTTTCGGAATATGAAATCCGTGTCATAACCATTACTAGTCAATGATCGGTTCGGTTGCGCAAGAGGACACAGTCTATTCCATGTAAAAGCAGCCCATAGCATTATGCAGCCACCACTAGCTAGCACAGTGCCTTCTGGACAATTTGGCTCAACGGTTTCGTGGGGTCTGCGCCATACTCGAACCATAACATCTGCCCGGGACTCGTCTGACCAGGCCATGATTTTCCAGTCGTCTAGGGTCCAACCGATATGGTCACTGCCCAGGAGAGGCGCTGCAGGCGATGTCGTGCTATTAGCAAAGGAAGTCGCGTCCGTCGTCTACTGCCATAGCCCATTAACGCCAGATTTCGCCGCACTGTCCTTACGGATACTTTTGTCGTACGTCCCACATTGATTTCTGCGGTTATTCATCTCAGTGTTACTTGTCTGTTAGAACTGACAACTCTATGCAAACGCCACTTCGCTCGGTCGTTAACTGAAGGCCATCGGCTGCCGTGGTGAGGGGTTATGGCTGAAATATGGTATTCTCGGCACTCTCTTCACAGCGTGGATCTCGGAATATTGAATTACTTAACAATTTCCGGAAAGGAATGTCCCTTGCGTCTAACCACAGCTACCATTCCGTGACCAAAGTATGTTAATTCCTGTCGTGCGGCCTTCATCATGCCGGGAACCTTTTCACATGACTCAGATGAGTACAAATGACGGCTCCTCCAATGCATTGCCCTTTTGTACCTTGTGTACGCGATATTACCGCCATCTGTATATATGCATATCGCTATCCAGTTACTTTTGTCACCTCAGTGTAAGTGACAGATAAATATCCACTAAAATTTGCAACGAATTACGTTAAAAAGAGATTTTATTTTATTGCGCTATCTTTGCATTCATAATTTTTTAAAATATGGAGATCGCCAATATGTTGCATAAACTGGTAATAATTGCTATCCAATACATACAAATGAAAATTTGTTGCCGGCCGTTAGTGGCCGAGCGGTTCTAGGCGCTTCAGTCTGGAACCGCGCGACTGCTACGGTCACAGGTTCGAATCCTGCCTCGGGCATGGATGTGTGTGATGTCCTTAGGTTAGTTAGGTTTAAGTAGTTCTAAGTTCTAGGGGACTGATGACCTAAGATGTTAAGTCCCATAGTGCTCAGAGCCATTTTTGAAAATTTGTTTGTTTGTCTTGTATGCGTTCCTATATCATTCATCTGAATGCGATAAAACTTTGGTGATTTGCTGTATGCAGAGGTTTCTCACTGGATAATAGCCACGTACCTCCCATAAGGCTGGGGGTGCGAGTGAGGAACGGATGACATGGCAGCATAACTCACGAACGTCTTCAGAAATTTCACCCAAATTGTGTATATAAATGACTTATTATTTGTACATCTAAATGCGTCTGCTTTGTATATGTTTATCTACTCAAAAATAAAAACAGGTATTACAGCGCATACCGGGCACACAGTATGAGAGATGAAAAACAGTTCATATTGCTCAAATCACGGTCGTTATGGAAACAAAAGAAGTTCGAAGAACATTGTTTGTAGTTGCAATTCGTAAGCCGTTTCTGCGACAACGCAGCGGAAGATACGATTGCGGCATAAGTATCTGGCGTTACAGTTCCGCAAATGACGCTACTTCTCGGTGACTTTAAATCATTTTTGGCAGTTTAAAGTGATGAATAAACGGTGGGACACTGATTAACTTTACGGAATTCTATCAGCGGCAACGCGGCTATGACGTCGATGACTTTTGCGAAGCGGCTGTTTGTGTTCTCTTTGGAGGCAGCTTTCCCTGAAAGGTTAGTGTTTCGTCTGAGAAGTTACACAACAATGACAATTAATTTTACTACCTCTACTTCTGAGACATCACATAATTTGTACATCTAAATGTTACTGCTTTGCGATCAAGCGCAAGGTCCGATTTCATACTTCTGCTTTGAACGGTGGCTTCCTGTGTGTCGTCATGAATTTACGATGTGCAACCTGGAAGCAGTCTGTTACTAAATGTTATCTGTAGTTATCTTAATAACTGGTGTCAATTATGCTGTTTATTCCATGTATGTTGTGATTTACGAGGGTGTGGTTAGGCGTGAATCCGGGAGCACACCACAAATCGTTGCTAGAGAAACCAGTAGCGATCGTATTCAAAATGGTACAAGTGGCTCTAAGCACTATGGGACTTAACATCTGAGGTCTTCAGTGCCCTAAACTTAGAACTACTTAAACCTAACTAACCTAAGGACATCACACACATCCTTGCCCTAGGCAGGATTCAAACCTGCGACCGTAGCAGCAGCGCGGTTCTGGACTGAACCGCATAGAACCGCTCTGCCACAGCGGCCGGCGGAATCGAATTTATAATCTTGGTTTTCACAAATATTTCGATTGTTTATTTCCGTATGTAACACGATTACCGAGACTAACATTAGACAGGAACCTAAGAGTGCTGCTTAAATTGTTGCGAGTGTAACGATTAATGATTATATTTGTAATCTTGTTTCTCACAAATAGTTGGGTGTTTTCCGAATGTGGCACATTTTTCGAGAGCGAGGTTAGGCAGAAACCTAAGAGTACACTTCAGATAGTCGCTAGTAAAGCGAGTAGTGATCATATTTATATTCCCGGATCTTACAAATATTTGTCCCTTTTTTTCGAATGTGATGCCATGAAGGCGCGGCGTATTTGAAATGGGTTCTGTTCGTAGGGGATGTGTTGTTGTGAAGCTAAATTTGCGGTACTAAGTATTGTGATTTTGTGTGGCTTGTTTCATATCGCTCTCTTTGTTTGAGCTATGTAGGCCAAGTGAAATATTGGATTCCAATTGCGTTTTTCATATTTTTTGCTCTGTATAATCCGGTACAATTTGTGTGTGTTATTTTTCGTTTAAGTGGTTGTTTCGGAATGGTGTTAGTCTTATTATAGTATTCTCGCGGTTGTCCCGTTAGTTTCATTTCATTAGATGACAGCAGTATTTCGAGTGTTTTTTGTATATTTATTTCCTGCGTAATTGTCTACCTTGTGGTCGCCATCTTGAAGGAAGTCAGCGACCTGTTATTAAATGTTATCTATGGTCCTCTTAGTCACTAGTGCAAACTACGTTGTTTATTCCAGATATGATGTCATGGGTCAAAACAGATGGGTTGAATCTCACCGTGTGCTAATCCCCTGCTTTGTACTATGTGTTTCAAAATGAATATACTGGTTTTAAGGCTTTGTAGTACATATTACATTCACTTTACAATTATAAACAATACACTAAATGAAAGAGAAACACAAACAGTTTTTCTTACAATTATTCAGCGTGAACACAGATCACACATCGTCTCGATAGGTGAGTTGTTCCGAAACCTTGATCAATGTGTTGCAACAACACTGTTTCCTAAGTCGGATAGAACAGTTGGTATCGGAGGCACATACACGTGATCGCGTCAGATCGTGTGTGAACGTGGAGGTCATGCATAAAATGCTGCATTAACCGGCCCCTTGTGCCCAATCCACAACGTCGTTTAACCAGTCGCGTGCTGAGTTATGCCTTTGAGACGGCGCACCCAAATAAAGATGTGTTGTTCAGCTTCTGCCCATTGAGGCACGGGCCATAGCTGTAGCACATTAGGATAAGAAACATCAGTTGCAGTTGATTCATCGAAAAAGAAAGGCCCATAAACTTTTCGCGGGGATATTTCTTGGGGCCAAGAGTGAAAGACTCGCAGTCGTTCATCACGTTTTTCTGTTACTCATTATCATTCCATACTCTTCCCATTGCGCACAGGTATACAAACAAAACTATTTGAGTTGCTCTTTCATTTGGTGTATTATTTAGAACTGTGTTGAACTTAATAAATTCTACAACACCTTAAAACCGGTATATTCATTTTGAAACACTGTATATGTGCACCTGTTAATAAAGAGAAAGCAGTGTGGCAACACGTGCCGCACACAGCAATTAACATTATAAATGTCGTAGTGCTTGAAATAAAAATAAGTGGGTAATACGTCAATTATTCATCTCTAGAGACAGAACATGCAATTTTTTCCCGGAACATTTTGATTATTCGTCTGAGATTTAGTTACATTTTGTTTAGCGTTTTTCAGATAGTAGTCTACAAAAGAACCGATGAATAGTTCTGTAAGACGGTATTTCATGTTTGTTACGGTTACATCTTCGTTTGACAATGTCTGTCCATCGCTGCAGATTACGCTGATACAATAGCTCCCTACTTAACAATCATATACAACCGCTCGCTCACCGATAGATCTGTACCTACAGATTGGAAAATTGGGCAGGTCGCACCAGTGTTTAGGAAGGGTAGTAGCAGTAATCCATCGAACTACAGACCTATATCATTGACGTCGGTTTGCAGTAGGGTTTTGGAGCATATACTGTATTCAAACATTATGAATCACCTCGAAGGGAACGATCTATTGATACGTAATCAGCATGGTTTCAGAAAACATCGTTCTTGTGCAACGCAGCTATCTCTTTATTCGCACGAAGTAATGTCCGCTATCGACAGGGGATCTCAAGTTGATTCCGTATTTCTAAATTTCCGGAAAGCTTTTGACACCGTTCCTCACAGGCGACTTCTAATCAAGCTGCGGGCCTATGGGGTATCGTCTCAGTTGTGCGACTGGATTCGCGATTTCCTGTCAGGAAGGTCGCAGTTCGTAGTAATAGACGGCAAATCATCGAGTAAAACTGAAGTGATATCAGGTGTTCCCCAGGGAAGCGTCCTGCGACCTCTGCTGCTCCTGATCTGTATAAATGACCTGGGTGACAATCTGAGCAGTTCTCTTAGGTTGTTCGCAGATGATGCTGTAATTTACCGTCTAGTAAGGTCATACGAAGACCAGTATCAGTTGCAAAGCGATTTAGAAGAGATTGCTGTATGGTGTGGCAGGTGGCAGTTGACGCTAAATAACGAAAAGAGTGAGGTGATCCACATGAGTTCCAAAAGAAATCCGTTGGAATTCAATTACTCGATAAATAGTACAATTCCTAAGGCTGTCAATTCAACTAAGTACCTGGGTGTTAAAATTACGAACAACTTCAGTTGGAAGACCACATGGATAATATTGTGGGGAAGGCGAGCCACAGGTTGCGTTTCATTGGCAGGACACCTAGAAGATGTAACATGTCCGCTAAAGAGACAGCTTACACTACACTCGTTCGTCCTCTGTTAGAATATTGCTGCGCGGTGTGGGATCCTTACCAGGGTGCGAAAAAGGGCAGCTCGTTTTGTATTATCACGTAATAGGGGAGAGAGTGTGGCAGATATAATACGCGAGTTGGGATGGAAGTCATCAAAGCAAAGACGTTTTTCGTCACAGCGAGATCTATGTACGAAATTTCAGTCATCAAATTTCTCTTCCGAATGCGAAAATATTTTGTTCAGCCCAACCTACATAGGTAGGAATGATCATCAAAATAAAATAAGAGAAATCAGAGCTCGAACAGAAAGGTTTAGGTGTTCGTTTTTCCGCGCGCTGTTCGGGAGTGGAATGGTAGAGAGATAGTATGATTGTGGTTCGGTGAACCCTCTGCCAAGCACTTAAATGTGAATTGCAGAGTAATCATGTAGATGTACGTCATGTGTAACTGATAAACTAAAACTGTGCTGACTGATTAGTAGTTTGACATTTAACTAGCAAATTAGCAAGTTGCACAATATTTTGTATATTTCAGGTTTTAGGCTAAAAATGACCGATGATATGTTCTGTAAGACAGTATTCTCTGTGTTTCGATAGTGCCTCTTCGCAGGACGATCTTTCTCTAACTCGTGTGGTGGGTAACGACAACGAGACATATGGATGTATTTCCTGCTTGTTTTCTATTGTCTCTCGTTATCCGGCCTCTGCAATGAAACGCGGAGTATGAGAGTGTGACACAGCTGGTAACCACTTTCGCATTAACAGTTCCATAAAGCGGCAGGTTAATGAGTGGTGCTGGGAGCCACATTGTGGGCCCTTACTTTCGTCGTCGCTAAACCCGGCGCATGCTTGCCTGGCGGAACGTGCTAAGAGGCGCTCAGGAAGGGAAGAACACAAGAGCGGAGCGCGCGGCGCATCCTGCGGACTTTTGCGCCGCTTCCGCAGCGCCGGGCCGGGGAGCGCCAGAAGGGGTCGGGATTGTTGCATTAATACGGTCGACGGAGTCGCGGCCCGCCCACGCCCCGGCCACAGCGGCGCCCCCTGCAGTCGTTATATAAACTGCCGAGGCCCCCCCACCGCCGCGTCTTTAAAGACGCGACTGCACGGAAATTACCTGCAAGCGGTGAAGAACAGCCTCCACTTCCCCTCATTTGACTTCTGCCTCCCCGCGCGCGGAGCACACACCTCTGGTTCCGAAAAATGAAATAGCCGTCGCGGGAGGCCAGCGAAAAGGGATGGCTCCTGGGGCACTGAAAAATGTGGCCGAGCATGCCCGCCACAAGACACGGTTCTTGCCGGCAGTATTTCCCTGACGTACAGCAAGAAATACCGGGAGCAAGATAGTATAATCTAAAACGGTGTAGCTCATTTCGAAACCTCAGCATCGTAGAATAACAGAAACGAGAAAATACGTTGTTTGCAGGCGGTGACTTGGGAAACTGATTCTGCTCTAATCATCAGAACTATAACTGACTTTGAACAGGTATTTCGTTGTTTCTTCAACCACTGCGTCGAGGGCAGTGTACTAAAATTATAGATGTAGTGCACGACTCTAATGATAGACTCCAGAACCAATAATAATGTTGCATCTACCACGAGATATAGAGAGACACAACTGCATTTACATGTAGTCTGAAAGTCACCTTACTATCTGTTACGGGACGCGCGAGATTAGCCGAGCGGTCTGAGGCGCTGCAGTCATGGACTGTGCGGCTGATCCCGGCGGAGGTTCGAGTCCTCCCTCCGGCATGGGTGTGTGTTTGTCCTTAGGATAATTTAGGTTAAGTAGTGTGTAAGCTTAGGGACTGATGACCTTAGTACTTAAGTCCCATAAGATTTCACACACATTTGAACATTTTTTTTTTTTATCTGTGACGGAGGATATTTCTGGTACCACTGTCAGTTCTCCCCCCCCCCCTCCCCTTTCCTACTTGCGAACGGTTCGTCGGAAAAACGGATGCCGATAACGTCCGTATGGCGAGTTTCAAAAACATCTACATCTATACTCCGCAAATCACGTTACGGTGTGTGGCGGAGGACATTTCAGTACGACTACTTCCTTGTTCCATTCGCAAATGACGCGTAGGAAGAATGATTGTAGGTAAACACCGTATGAGCTCTAATTTCTCTGGTCGTTACAGGAGACATATGTGGGAAGAAGTAATATGTTGTCCAAATCTTCTTGGAAAATACTATATCGGAATTTCGGTAGTAAACCTCTCCGCTACGCGCAATACCTCTCTTGTCTCTTGTAGCGTCTGCCATTTCAACTTGTTGAGCATCTCGCTAATACTTTCACGCCGATTAAACGAATACGTGACGAAAGAGGCCGCTCTTCCTTCGATCTTGTTTATCTCTTCTAATAATCTAATACACCGTGTGATCGGCTACATTCTCCGAATGAATATTTGCCAACTATATGTTTTATGTGATCATTCTTTAGGTCACTTCGGATGGTTTAAATGGCTCTAAGTGCTATGGGACTTAACATCTGACGTATTCAGTCCCTTAGACTTAGAACTACTTACACCTAAGTAACCTAAGGACATCACACACATCCAAGCCCGAGGCAGGATTCGAACCTGCGACCGTAGCAGCAGCGCGGTTACGGACTGAAGCACCTAGAACCGCTCGGCCACATCGGATGGTTACAGCTAGCGTGTTACGGTAGTTACTGTTTCCAATGATCTGTTGCTGATAATGTAATCGAAGAATAGTGTACCTCTTCGCCTATTTGTGTGCAGTACGCAGGGTCAACTGCCACTTCCTGCCCCAAACATCGTTCCTCCACAGGTCTTCCTGCGTTTCCCTACAGTATTATGGCCTTGCAACGGTTCTATAAACAACAGCATCGTCTGCGAACAGCCTACTGGTGTTTCCGATGTTACCTACTAGGCAGTTTGTATACAGGTTGATCCAAAATTCATGCCTCTTGGACAAGTCTACACGGTGATTCTGTAGTCTCGGCCGATGAGGCGAAGTGGTATTCGGGGGTACGAAAAGAATGATCATTCGAAGCAAAAACGTAAACAAGGGCCCCAAAATGCATATTTTAAGAATTATGAGCACTTGTTTATCTTCGATACTGTGAAACAAATCTCTTCTACTGCAAGCTCTATGCTTCCCATATTTTGGGAGGAAGTAATATCGACCAAAACAAGATAAAAAAGGTCCAATACACAAGCACTTGTTCAATAGAATAGATGTGTTTCACAGTATCAAAGATAGAGGAGTGATGATAGCTCCTATGGTATGAATTTTAAGAGTCCATGTTTACTAGATCTTTTTGCTTCGAATAATCGTTTCTGTCATATCCCCGAATAAGAATTTACCCTCTGGACGAATGTTATTGAATCACCAATGTATATTTTGATGGAACATGACTTTTGAGCCAACCTGTCTACTGGAAACAGTACCAGTTCAACAACATTTCCGTGAGGTACTCCCTAAATTACCTTTACATATTTTAGCTTCTTCCCGTTAAGCTGACTGCTGTCTGTTGGGAAGTCCTGATCCAGTCACAGATCTAGCCCAATACTCGCTGATATTTTCGTCGCTGGACGACGGTGCGGAGCTGTGGCGAATGTCTTCCAGAAGAACACAGCAGAAGCCGGCCGCCTTTGCCTACGGCGCTCTAGATTTCAGGGACGAACTGAGCAAGCTATATGTCTCGCGACATCTACAAATATGATATGGATTCCATGTTTATTTTTATAGAGGAAATTTTCGTTTTCCCAAACCGTTAAGGCGTGAGCAAGAAATAATGGCATTAGTAGGACAGAAGATTTACATACGGTTCAGAAAATTGCAATTAAAGCGATGAAACATTGTGTAGTGATGGGATCCATTATTTTGTGACTTCGAAAGTATTTAGCTTTGTGACCAAATGCTCCTCCTTCCACATACGTTGTCAGTTAGCCTGTAAGAGCGCGATCGAGTTCACCATCCGTCCGTGAATCATGTAAGCTTCTTCTGAGTGTTGTGATATTTGTTTGTGTTTCGAGAGGCAGAGATTGGGAACCACCCTAAACACCACAATGGGACTCTTCGGGGTACCAGAGCCGCTGTCGCCAGTCTGGTGCAAGGTTACGCCCGCAATGTGGCTGACCTCCCAGCGTCGCCGCCTTCGCAGTAAGCTATACGAGTAGCGCATTCCAAGCTCAAATATAGTCAGAGCACACACTGTAAAGACCTTTTATTGAAAGAAACTAAATAGTAACAATATTTTGATCTAGTATATCTGACAACATTCTCCAGAACAAGGTTCTCAAATTTATAAAACCTTTAGCGATTAACAACATTCATGAAAGATGATGTGGAGAAGGAGATCTTGGATCCTACTTACATTTCAATAACTGGGAGGGAGGCAGCAGTTAATTATGCATGTGGGGGAGAACAAGCCAGATAACAGCAAGCGACAAAACTTGCATCATATTGAAAAATAAGCGTAGCAAAAAAATTATGTTGCTTTCGTATACTGTGAGAAATCGTTTTACCTCGCAAGAAGAAAATACCTGTGGAGCATAGCGAAGGAAATGGACTCTACCAGAACATTTACTCGCTGCTAATAAACTATGTATCAATTGACAAAATACAATAAATGCGATGGAAATGTGAGTACTATGATATTGACAAACAGGAGCGGGTAGCGTGTTTTGCCTCTACTTTTTCACGTTTACACTGACGCCACTCTTTCGACTTATCATGGTGACGAGTCATTGTAGACACTGACCGAATTATTATTCATGATCTGCGGCTTCCAATCGCTGTCAGGACATCCTGAAAAATTATTTTTGTAGTTTCTTTAACTTATTTTAGGGAAGTGGCGGTGTGGCTCTCTTAAACAGTTTTTTGCTTCTTCTATCCCATACTTGATCGTCTGAGCTGCTGTCTTCTCTGTGAAGTGGCAGCGAAAACCGTAACTGTGCATCTGGACGCTGCAGCAGTTTTTGCGCAAGCTGTCAGTAAGCCGCCAGAATCCAACAATTCTGGCCGTATTGCTTCATACGCGGCGTTTCCACAGTCGAGCATGTGACGAGAACTTGCTTTCTACGGCAACACAGCTGGCCAGAGAGAGTACAGATAGTCCAAGCACAGCCGGCAAAATCGTTCGGCATCCTACTGATTCACTTGGCCAGTCATCGGTCGGATGTATGGCTAGACTACATCGGTCCTCCTAGTGCAGCGTCATCTGCTAGTCCAAACTGCTAGTTTGCAAACTGTTTACATGTTGTCCGGGCTTCACATGGGACCTGTCCGTCATTGGCCGCCATCGTCTGACACACCAAACCGTTTCCGAGAGTCTTGGGTTCAGCACTGAGTGATTGCACGCTTGTACGAGGGTTGGAACTTCAGTAGTGAGCCGGCCGCTGTGGCCGAGCGGTTCTAGGCGCTTCAGTCTGGAACCGTGCTGCTGCTGCTGTCGCAGGTTCGAATCCTGCCTCGGGCATGGATGTGTGTGATCTCCTTAGGTTAGTTAGGTTTAAGTAGGTCTAAGTTATAGGGCACTGATGACCTCAGATGTTAAGTCCCATTGTGCTCAGAGCCATCTGAGCCATTGTGAACATCGTGCAATATTGCCGATTGAGCTCCTAGAGTTTCATGAAGTTCCGATGGGTGGTGACACTGTCTTAGCCTTCAAAGTGGCGTCTGTAAGGAAGGTGCGTTTCATTAAATTTGTTTTGGCGGAAAACCAGAGCATCGCGGATATTCATAGGCGCTTGCACAATCTACGGAAACCTGGCAGAGAAAAAAGCGTGATGAGTCGTTGGGCGAGACGCCTGTCATCATCGCAACGAGGTCGCACAAACCTGCCAGACTGCCCGCATGCCGGCTGGCTACACACGCTTGTGACCACAGCAATGTGTTCGTCGCCTCAAAATGAAAACGAACGTCTCCTCTATGACAACGCACGGCTTCACAAAAGTCTGCACAGCCGACAGGAGCTCACAAAACTTCGTCGGACTGTTCTTTCTCACCCACCCTACAGCTTGGATATCGCACCTTTCTTCTGTTTGTTTGGCCTAATGAAGGACGCACTCCGCGGGTTGCAGTACGTGGATGATGCGTAGGTTACTGATGCAGCAGTACGTAGACTCCGACGTCAACCAGTTGAGTAGCCCCATGTGGGCATAAGGGCACTTCCAGTAAGGTGGCGTAAGGCCGTCCATTGAACGGGGATTATTAAAAAGAAAAAAAAAAAAGGGTAGATTCAAATGGCTCTGAGCACAATGGGACTCAACAGCTGAGAACATCAGTCCCCTAGAACTTAGAACTACTTAAACCTAACTAACCTAAGGACATCACACACATCCATGCCCGAAGCAGGATTCGAACCTGCGACCGTAGGAATTATTTTCAAAAACAGGGTTTTGTAGCCAGTGCGGAATAATATGATACATTGGTATCATGAATAAAACAAACTTGCTTTCAGAAAAATTTTTTGGATTACTTATTGACTGCCCCTCGTACATTAGCTTTTACTCGACGTTGGAGGTCGCTACCCTTCTTTTAAGTCGTCTGATAAACAGATGGTATGCAGCTTTGCCGAAAGATACACAAATAAATTAATTCGCTCTCAAGTTATCTTTTAACTTGATGCCTCTTTGGCGGACTGGATTCCAGTAACGCACAGACCACAGTGAATTAAACTCTGGATTACGGAGGCCGTCTATTCTACTATGATCCTCAGATAACAGCTGACTACATTCATGTGAACACACTGGCTGGCTTTCACCTGCACAAGGTTATCGTATCCAAGCAATCACTCCGTTTTCGAAGAAGTCAGTTGCTATGCACTCTTCTCCAAGGACACATGGTTTCATTCAAAGAGTCCTTGTCTTGGTTAAGTTTACCTTTCAGTGTTTGTGGCATCTCCTGTGAATGACTATTTAGACTGTTGACAAATAACTGCAGTGTCAGCGCCGTGCGAACCATGAGCACCTACACTGTCACCAGGCTTCCAATGCACATGCTTAATATTTTTGTCTTCCCATATGTTGCAATTTTTCGAAATTGTAGTGAACGTTGCGGCTACAGCATCCAAAAATTCTTGTTCAAAATGGTTCAAATGGCTCTGAGCACTATGGGACTTAACTTCTGAGGTCATCAGTCCCCTAGAACTTAGAACTACTTAAACCTAACTAACCTAGAGACATCACATACATCCATGGCCGAGGCAGGATTCGAACATGCGACCGTAGCGGTCGCGCGGCTCCAGACTGTAGCGCCTAGAACCGCTCAGCCACTCCGGCCGGCCCTTGTTCGTTTAATGGAATACTGCATGGTTCAGAAAGAGATGTCGAAATCCTTGAATTGTTAAAAGAGATTCAGTCACCAGTCAGTCCTCTCATTCGAATTTTATACTACTAACGAACATTTAAGGAGATAGGCTTGTAATATTTTCTTGACACAAACTTCACGAACTTTTAACTCTAACTTATTAAGCAACTTGCTCTGTTGGGTGGAGGAGGCAGGGTGTGTAGTAATGTCACTTGGTGTGTTGGGTCTAGGGAGGGACACAGAGTAAAACCCTGTCCAGTCACTGTGATTTAGGATCTCCTTTATATCTGTATATCACTTCGTGTAAAGATCGAGCCTAATTTATTACGAGTATTCCATCATTCTCGAACTATGCTAGTGCCGTGGTCTGCAACACCTCAAATACTGTTCCCAACACTTTAACCTTTTCTGCCTCCAACATTCATCATAAATGAATATAGTTCTTCGAACAGAATATACAGACAATTGAAACACATTGAAATGACTGAAAGTTGTGATGCCGCTCAGGTAAACATTAATCTCAAAAATGGTTCAAATGGCTCTGAGCTCTATGGGAATTAACTTCTGAGGTCATCAGTCCCCTAGAACTTAGAACTACTTAAACCTAACTAACCTAAAGACATCACAAACATCCACGCCCGAGGCAGGATTCGAACCTACGACCGTAGCGGTCGTGCGGTTCCAGACTGTAGCGCCTAGAACCGCTCGGCCACGACGGTCGGCAAACATAAATCTCATTTTATCTCTTCGTTGGCCCTTCTTTTTCCTCATCACCTTGCTGCATTGTTTACGAAGGCATAATCTCTTGACGACGCCTCAGGTTACACATATGACCTGATACTCAAACCATGCCTCGCTCGTGAGCTCAAAATCATATTAACGTACAATGGTACAATGGATGAGACATATGAGGTATTTAATCAACTTTTGTGTCTTGTATGTTTTCAAATGCACAACCTTATTACCATTACCAACCAACCATTACCAACATGATAACAGCATATCTACATCTACTTATACGCGTCAGAGCCACTTCCACCGATGCTAGTCACTACTTTTTCTGATCCATTCGCAAATGGTGCGAGGAAGAATCGAGTGTCTATATGCTTTCGTACGAACTTGATTTCTCTTATGTTCGCATATCTTACGTGAGATGTAGGCTATATATGTGGCAGTTGGATCGTTTCGCAGTCCATAACAAATGCCTGTTCTCTAAATGTTCTCAACAGTGTTTCACGAAAAGAACATCTTTCTTCCAGGTATTCCCATTTGAGGTCATGGAGAATTTCCGTAATAGTCGCGTTTGATCGAACCTACCGATTACATATCTAACAGCACGCCTCTGAATTGCTTTGATGTCTTTATTCTGACCTGGTGAGGATCCCATATACTCGAAACTCAATGATGGGTTGTATAAGTACCTAGCACGCCGTTTTCCTTTATAGGAGAGCTACTCTTTCCGAGAATTCTCTCAATAAGCTGATATCGACGATCCGCTGACCATATCAGCGATCTTACAGATTCATTCCATTCCATTCCATATCGCTTTGCAACATTACTCCTAGATATTTAATCGACGTGACTGTCAAGCAGTGCACCAGCAATACCGTATTCGAACATTACAAAATTGTTATTCTACTCATGTGCATTAGTTTCTATTTTCCGACATTTATAGCAAGCTGTCATTCATCACACAGAACAGCAATCCTTCCAAATCATCCTGTATGTTCCTACAGTCACTCAAACACGACCCTTTCCCGTACACCACAACGTCATCAGCAAACAGCCGTAGACAGTTGATCGCCCTACCAGTCATATCGTTTACGCATGTAGAAAACAAGAGCGATCCTTTCACACTTCCCTGAGGCACCCCTGGCTGTACAGCTGCCTCCGGAGAACACTCGCACACTCGCCATAGAGGACAATATACTGGATTTTATTACTTTAAAGTCTTCGAAGCACTCACATATCTGGGAACCTGTTCCATATGCTCGGATCTTCGTTAAAACTCTCTAGGGTGGCACTGTGTCACACTTTATGGAAACCTAGGAATCTGACCTCTGTCTGTGGAAATCTAGTTATATGAAATCTGTCTGTTTTCCTTCAGCCACGGTTCGTAAGATATCGTGGGAAAAAATGGCATACTTCTTTGCGCGCGAGCGACGCTTTCTAAACACGTGTTGGCTTGTGGATAGGAGATTTCCTCTCTCAAAGAAATTTATTGTTTTCGAACATAGAATATGCGTTTACAATCGTCCGGCATAATGAATTAGGCGTCGTTAATCCCTCATCAAGATTCCACTCTAACCTAAGGGAAAGTTAATACCTGGAAGCAAATACATACTCTGAGGTGACAAAAGTCATGGGATAGTGATATCCACATAGACAGATGACGGTAGTGTCGCCCACACGAGGTATAAAAGGTAAATGCATTCGCGAGGCTGTCATTTGACCTACGGGAGTTAATAGACTTTGAACGCGGAGTGGAAGTTGGAGATAGACGCATGGGACATTCCATTTCGGAAATCGTTAGCGAATTCAATATTCCGAGATCGACAGTGTCAAGAGAGCGACGACAATACCATATTTCAGGCAATATCTAACGGGGGACAACGCAGTGGCCGACAGCCAACTCCAAACGACGGAGAACAGCGGCGTTTGCGTAGAGTTATCGGTGCTAACAGACAATTTACGCTGCTTGGAATAACCGCAGAAATCAATGTGGCATGTACGACGAACGTGTCCGTTAGGACTGTGTGGCGAAATTTGGCATGATTGAGCTATGGCAGTCGATGAGGCCCACGAGAAAGACAGGCCGCGGCGCGTACGTCACGAAGGAAGTCCTGAACTCGATCGCTCGCTCAGCTCAGCAGACAAAATGCGTTTCTAAACCTGTTAACTCGCAGCTGAGCGTGTAAGTACTAATGAGAATTGCATCTTCCACTGGAATCTGCTATTATGAAGTCTTACTGATTAACAGTACTGCAGTAAAATTTAATTCAAGATCAATACTCGATATAAATGGTGTAACGGCTTGTTTATAGCATTTAGTCTCTTCTGCTTAACAGTACTCATTACATGCTGGAAGTGGTGCCTTATGCAACTGATAATCATTTTAGCATGATTTTATTGTATGCCAGTACAGCCGTGACAAATGGACTTCCCATCATTATAGGACTAATAAAAGTAAGATTTCGTAATAGCGGATTCCAGTAGAAGATTCAGTTTTCGTTTGTACGGACACGCCCACTTGCGAGTTAACAGGTGTAGAAACGTAGTTTGTCTGCTGATTTGAGCGAGCGGGATCTTCGTGACGTACGCTCCGCGGCCGGTCTCTCTCGTAGGCATGGGGCAGCAGACGTCTGATGCCAGTGTCTTTGCTAACAGCACGACGCCGCCTGCACCGCCCTTCCTATGCTCGCGACCGTATCGGGTGGACCCAAGACGACTGGAAAACAGTGGCCTGGTCATATGAGTCCCCATTTCAGTTGGTAAGAGCAGTTGGGTTGTTTTGGGTAAGGAGACCAGACAGCGAGGTCATCGGTCTCATTGGATTAGACAAGGAAGGGGAAGGAAGTCGGCCGTGCCCTTTCAAAGGAACCATCCGGGCATTTGCCTGGAGTGATTTAGGGAAATCACGGAAAACCTAAATCAGGATGTCCGGACGCGGGATTGAACCGTCGTCCTCCCGAATGCGAGTCCAGTGTCTAACCACTGCGCCAACTCGCTCGGTGGTAAGAGCAGACAAATGGTTCAAATGGCTCTGAGCACTATGGGACTTAACAGCTATGGTCATCAGTCCCCTAGAACTTAGAACTACTTAAACCTACCTAACCTAAGGACATCACATAACAGCCAGTCATCACGAGGCAGAGAAAATCCCTGACCCCGCCGGGAATCGAACCCGGGAACCCGGGCGTGGGAAGCGAGAACGCTACCGCACGACCACGAGCTGCGGACAGGGTAAGAGCAGATAGTGGGGTTCGAGTGTGGCGCAGACCCCACGAAGCCATGGCCCAAGTTGTCTAGAAGGCACTGTGCAAGGTGGCGGTGGCTCCACAGTAGTGTGAGCTGCGTTTTTGCGGAATGGGCTGAGTTCCTTGGTTTCGTCACTTGGAGACAGTTTGCAGCCATTCATGGACGTCATGTCCCTAGCAACGATAGAATTTTTATGGCTGACAATGCACCATATCAGTGGGCCACAGCTGCTCGCGATTGGTTTGAAGAACATTCTGGACAATTTTAGCGAATGATTTGACCACCCGGATCTCCCGACATGAATTCCATCCAACATTTATGGGTCATAATCCTCAGGTCAGTTCGAGCACAAAATTCTGCACCGGCAACACTTTCGCAATTATGGGCGGCTGCGGAGGCAGCATGCTTCAGCATTTCATCACGGAACTTCCAACGAATTCTTTCATGCCACGTCCAATTAATGCACTATGCAGGGCAAAAGTATGTCCGACACGAAATTAGAAGGTATCCCATGGCTTTTGACACCTAATGTATGCCTTCTTTCACCGCTCACAGTGTCTGTTGACGTGAGAGTCCACGTCAAACTGTAGGTCACCGTATAACTACCTGTGTACAACAAATCTACCTGTGGCACGTCGAGTTCGTGCACGACGCCGGGCAAAAGGAGGTCCGACACGATATTAAGAGCTACCCCAAGGCAGAGAGTGTCAGTAGAGGAACGCGGTCTGCTGTATCGCAGAAGGCTGCTGGGTCGTGTCGGCTCGCAGTGGAGTGCTGTGCGCAGGTCGCGGCCGCAGCGGAAGAGGCGTCCGCGCGGCCGCAGATGCGGGCGAGACCTGCCCGCCGCGCGGCGCCGTTGCTGCCCCGGCTGCCCCTGGTCCTCCTTTTGAAGAGACGCCGGATCCAGATCCGGACCCGCTCCCGGAAACCAGTCCGTCCCGCCACGCAGCTGCGCGCAGCATCCGCGCCCGCGAGCCCGCCTGTGGGAAAGGACCACCAGTCTCATCGATCTGCGTGTCAGCACTAATGTGCCAGAAAGCTACACGCGAGCCCCCATGTTTCGGAGGCAACTCGGCTGGGTAGCGGCTTAACGGCCGCGTACAAAAACAAAATTAGTTTCTAGTGCAAGGGAAGGACCACTATCTTAAACAAGAAGGATGCGGAAAAGAGCTAGCGTTTGACTTTATTTGAAGGAATCATGCTGACACCTTAAATTTTTTATAGGAAACTACGTGAAATACATACAGGGTGTTTCACAATTCATATTACACACCTCTAGAGGTTGTGGGTTGGGTGTTTTGGGGGAAAAGACCAAACAGCGAGGTCATCGGTCTCATCGGATTAGGGAAGGATGGGGAAGGAAGTCGGCCGTGCCCTTTCAAAGGAACCATCCCGGCATTTGCCTGGAGCGATTTAGGGAAATCACGGAAAACCTAAATCAGGATGGCCGCACGTGGGATTGAACCTTCGTCCTCCCGAATGCGAGTCCAGTGTGCTAACCACTGCGCCACCTCGCTCCGTGCTCTAGAATTTGTAGAGGGGACTTAGTAGAATAAGTTTTACGTAGACACCATTCCCGAAAACGTCATTCAACGACGCTACTGAGCCTCGAATCTATAGGCGCCGGCGCTTATATATGTAGGGTGATGTTACAGACATTCAGTGATGACAGAGAAGGATAAATATATCAATTTGAGACAAGGGTCTCTGGTCTGGAAACGAAAGAGTCCAAAGTTATAAGCGAGAACTATTCTGATACCTTTGATAGTGGAATACATGTACTAGTACTGTTGTTGCTAAGACTGTAGGGTAGTCAACTTTCACAGGTGGTAGTATGGACTAAAAAAACAAAAATGTCCTAGTAAACATGGACTCTAAAATAGGCGCCTGAGGAGTTATGAGCATTAGCTCATCTTCGCTACTGTGAAACACATCTCCTCTATTTAACAAGTGTTCATAGCTCTTAAGGTATGCATTTTAGAATCCATGTTTACTAGACATTTTTTCTTGTTTAGGTCCATTCTACCACCTGTGCAAATCGCTTACCCTACTACCTTAACAACAACAGTACCGGTACATGTAATCCACTATCAGAGGAATCAGAGTGATTTTCGCTTACAAATCTCGGCTCGCTCGTTTCCGGTACAAGGACCGTTACCTCAGGCTGATACATTTATCCTTCTCCGTCATCCCTGAAAGTCTGTAACATCATCAGAGAAAGAACTTGTATATACTACATTTGCATGCGCCGGTGCCTATAACTTTGACGCTCTGAAGCGTCGTTGGATGACGTTTCCGGACTGTATAAAACTTTATGTACTATGTCACCTCTACAACCTCTAGAAGTGTGTAATATGAATTGTGAAACACTCTGTACACTATAAAAAAAGTATCTGAACACCTTTTAGTGTCTACTCCTCGCCTTTATAACAGCTTGATCTCTGCTGAAGACTGTTTCAGAAAGGTGTCTGAATGTCTGTGGAGGAATGGGAGCCCATTCTCCCTCAAGAGACCAAACTAAAGATGGTACTGATTCTAAACTTTGGGATCTTGAGCGTTATAACTCATCCTAAAGATGTTCTATTGACTACAGATTGGGATTCTGGGCAGCCTAATCAAGAATGTTATTGTCCACTAACCATTGCCTCACAGATGCTGCTTAGAGGCTAGGCGCATTCTCATGCCGATGTAAAAAGCAGGCTGAGGTGTGAATGGGAATTTGGATTGAAGAGCAAGGTGTGCTAGGGTAGTCCATACAGTTGTGCAAAGCCACAGCGCCAGGGTTGTATAGTGGGTTGCGCGTCTACCTAGTGAGATGGAGACCCGGTTTCAAATCCCGAGGTACAAATTTTCATTCGTCGCTTCATTCTGCATGTATACATCATAGATGTTTGAGACATGGAAAGATACCTGGAACGTATAGTTTCATCTGATTAAAGCACCTATGCCTGTGGCTCAGGCTAGACCCCCCCCCATTTCATTCGATGTTCAGGTCCTACTCCGATACAGTTGGAGAGCTTTGCAATGCTGTTCGAATTTAGGGAGAATACCAAGCAGCGTAAGGAGTGAATCAAATCTGAACTGAGAAGGGAGGGCCGAGCGGTTCTAGGCGCTACAGTTTGGAACCGCGCGACCGCTACGGTCTCAGGTTCAAATCCTGCCTCGGGCATGGATGTGTGTAAAGTCCTTAGCTTAGTTAGGTTTAAGTAGTTGTAAGTTCTAGGGGACTGATGACCTCAGAAGTTAAGTCCCATAGTGTTCAGAGCTATTTGAACCATTTTTGAGAAGGGAGGCGTCCGAGGACAGTCGGTGCAGTTGTGCAAAGCCGCTGTGCCAGGATGGCGTAGTGACTAGCAAATCTGCCTAGTGAGCAGCAGACCCGGATTCGAGTCTCGACCACGGCAATAATTTTATTTCAACGCTTCAGTCTACATATACACATCACAGATGTCTGAGACTTGAAACGGTCTCTAGAACCATGTAGAGAAAAGTTTCATGTGATACAAATAAGCATCATCTTTGAATTGTTCCTCTACTGTTCGAAGTACACGGTACCGTGAAATGTGTTCACATTCTCTCACATTTGGCATTTTCTTGATCTCAGTGAGGCGACTATACCCTAATCACGAAAAACATCTGCATATCATAACACCCTCCCCCCACCCCATACCCCTCTCCGTACTTCAGTGTTGGCTATACATATGACGACAGGTGACGTTCTCCAGATATTTGCCACACCCAACCATTCCAACGGATTGCCACAGGGTATCGCGTGATTCATCACTCCAAATCACTCGTTACGAGTCATCCACCATTCAGTGGCGTCGCTTTTTACACTACCTGAAGCTTCACTTACCACTGAAAACAGAAATGTTTGGCTTCATCTACATCTACATCTACATGATTACTCTGCAATTAACATTTAAGTGCTTGGCAGTGGTTTCATCGAACCACAATCACAATATCTCTTTACCATTCCACTGCCGAACAGCGCGCGGGAAAAACGAACACCTAAACCTTTGTGTTCGAGCTCTGATTTCTCTTGTTTTATTTTGATGATCATTCCTACCTATGTAGGTTGGGATCAATAAAAAATTTTCGCATTCGGAAGAGAAAGTTGGTGACTGAAATTTCGTAAATAGATCTCACCGCGACGAAAAACGTCTTTGCTTTAATGACTTCCATCCCAACTCGCGTATCATATCTGCCACACTCTCCCCCCTATTACGTGATAATACAAAACGAGCTGCCCTTTTGTGCACCCTTTCGATGTCCTCCGTCAGTCTCACCTGGAAAGGATCCCACACCACGCAGCAATATTCTAACAGAGGACGAACGAGTGTAGTGTAAGCTGTCTCTTTAGTGGACTTGTTGAATCTTCTAAGTATCCTGCCAATGAAACGCAACCTTTGGCTCGCCTTCCCCACAATATTATCTATGTGGTCTTTCCAACTGAAGTTGTTCGTAATTTTAACACCCAGGTACTTAGTTGAATTGAAAGCCTTGAGAATTGTACTATTTATCGAGTAATCGAATTCCAACGGATTTCTTTTGGAACTCATGTGGATCACCTCACACTTTTCGTTATTTAGCGTCAACTGCCACCTGCCACACCATACCGCAATCTTTTCTAAATCGCTTTGCAACTGATACTGGTCTTCGGATGACCTTACTAGACGGTAAATTACAGCATCATCTGCGAACAACCTAAGAGAACTGCTCAGATTGTCACCCAGGTCATTTATATAGGTCAGGAATAGCAGAGGTCCCAGGACGCTTCCCTGGAAAACACCTGATATCACTTCAATTTTATGACGAACTGCTCAGCCGTTGCACCCTATTCTTTTTGACTCACTAAGCACACTTATTATTCTAGCTGGACTGCCAGTAGCACTTTGGCACTAACAAGTGAATCCTTGTGGTATTTTAGTGTGATTTTTTAGAGCCCACTTTCGCAATGCTCGACTTTTCCTGTCCGACAATAAATGAGAGCTATTTTGTCTTGGTTTAGGTTTGATTGTTCCTTCACGTTTACACTTTACAGTCACCTCACCAACAATCTACTTGGGCAACTTTAGAAGGGTTGAAATGCCTGCGATCGATTTTTTTCTCACTCCACGTTAGAAGTCACTAAGTTATCCTCGGTGACCTAATCCGCTGTTACTGCTTCTCTGCTGACAACACAATACTCCCCCCCCCCCTTCCTTTTATACTGACGGGGCCGCCTGTCGTGATATCTAGTGGTCAATTCCAATTTACATAAGGGAGTCCGGATACTTTTAATCGAATAGCGTATATAGATGGCCAGATGGCGGCTTGAGCCTCGTCCTTCCATAAATCCAAGTGCAGTGCATTAATCACGCGTCACCTCACTAGGTCGGTAAGCATGCGAATGATTATCTTTCTTGCCGTGTCTGTGTGCTAGTTACTGTAGTACTACGATTTTATTGAGCTATCGGGTCCAGTTACAATGTAGTACCAATACGCGATTAAATTCAGTGGGATTAGGGGCAATAGTCACTATGTAGAGATACGGTTTGTGTAATTTTTCATCAAAACTACATTTCTGTAACATTCTATTGATTCATTATTAAAACTTCGTCTCAGGCTCCCCCAGAACAAGTCTGAGGGAGGGGAGAAAACTTCTTCTCGTCGAAAAAACTCTTTTTGCCGTATTCAGTTAATGTGATTTAGAAACGTACAACATTACCCTGGATTTCCGTAGATCATGTTTTGCAGCCGATATGTTATTAATAAATTTTGAGCTGCATAAATTTTATTACTGGTTGTAGATTTTGCTAGTATCTTCTTGACGAAGATAATGATTATATAATTTGGCCTCTTCGCTTCCTATCTTTCGTAAAAATTTCGTACATTGGTGCAAAATTATTTCACTGCCCATATCAGTTTAGGTGCAGGCGATTCTCTAGAGATATTAATTAATATTCTTATGACCCTTTTTCACCCGACGGGATAGCCGAGGCATCCTGGACTCGGGTAGGCGCTCTGACCCCTGATCGAATCCGACCGGCGGACTGACGACGAGGGCCGGTGTGCCAGCCAGCCTGGATGTGGTTTTTAGGCGGTTTTCCACATCCCACTAGGTGAATACCGTTCCGCCTCAATTACACGACTCGCAGACATTTGAAATATGTTCGCACTATTCCATGCATTACACTATATGCAGACAGTTGGGGTACACACATTCCATGTTTGGGGGGGGGGGGTACAGTGTGCCATCTGGCCACCCCTTCCCCTTCAAATTTATATGCCAGATCCGGTTAACCATAAGACCAGGCCCCGCAAGTCGGGATTAAAGCTTGGTGCTTGGAAAAAGAGATTCTTATGACCCTTTTCCTGATAAATTTTAAAATTTTTCAACGTGTGTATCACTCATTTTACAGGATAAAAAATAATCTCAAGAATAAACTTTGATGCGTTTTTCCGCAGTTCATCGCACACAGCAAATAATAAAACTTTCTACTGTAATTGAATGTAATGATTCAGAGCTGCGAATGCAGTAACTTGGAGGATAAGACTTCACAGTTTGGCAGATAGGCGTAGACAGTCACACGATATATGATGCATTTAAAATAATGTCTTTTTTTATTTTCTGGAACAACGCAGTGACGGAGGCGAGTCTAGCGGCATCTTTTCCTGACAGCCTGCCGACAGCTGGTAGGTTCTGAGTGGTCGGCGTTATCAGTCCCATTGTGAAAGGAAGCCTGCGACGCTGGTCACCTCTGCTTTCTCTTCTTTGACATGAAACAGAAAACACAAACACAATTAGGTACTTCAGTGCATTAATCACGCGCCATATACACCTAATATATACATCTAATACATCCGAGGCATTACTTAAAATGACACACACACACCAAACGTCACTCAGCTCTCCAGGATCGTAGTGCGCCTAAAAGTTAGAGCAGTTCAGAAAGTACGATGGAGGTGATAGAACTAAAACACAGTTGAGGAGCGCCGGAACAAAACCCGATATATCCACTTTTGCTGTATTCGCGTGTTTGAGCTGTAGGGGGATGATACGGGAGTAATACATGCTACCACAAAATAATTTTCAGCATAGCGCGACATCAAGTGTTTTATGGTGTGCTTCTTCTTTTTATAGCTTGTGGAGCCATTTAGAGATCACTATTTGTTACTTTCTGTATTAAAAGCAAAAGCGGATTTATCGGTTTTTGTTCCGGCGCTCCTCAGCTATCAGTGTATCTTAGAGCGAGTCCTGTTTTCGTTTCCTGGATATTTCTGCACCTTATCAATGTGGACGCAACCGTCCCGTTACCACTCTATTTCCACGTCTCTAAATACTTTCGAGTATTATCGAATTTTGGGCTTATAACGAGTTTGCGCTTCCACATTCTTAGGCGTTAGTCAAGAAGTTGCAAGGAAGTATAATGTAACATCTATAACAAGTGAAGGAAACCATTAAAATACACACACACACACACACACACACACACACACACACACACACATTTATATATGTGTGGAAATAAGTGTGTGTGTGTGTATGTGTGTGTGTGTGTGTGTGTGTGTGTGTGTGTGTGTGTGCGGGCGCGAGTGCGAGCGCGTACGTGTACGCATTGGTATGGGGAAGACGCCGCTGACCTGACTAGCAAACGTTGTCAACATACCTATCTCTAGGCAAGCTGTAATAGTGAGGATCTACACAACAATGAAGAGTAGTTGTTATAGCAACCTGTTTAACTATTAACAATCAGGTTATAGTAATCCGACTTTACCTTATGTGGAAATATTGCATACGTCATGTAAATTTCTTTACAAGAACCAAGTGATAATACTATCACGTAGGCAACAGCTTAGTTACTAAACAGTCCTAGGATGCTACTCATTGTGCCTAGTAAATCGTTTATGGAGTCCGTTGTGTCTTCTGATGATAGCTGGTTCTACCTCGGTGCCAGTGATGGCCGTATGTTGGTTAGAAGGAGGCTAGTTGAGGGCCTTCAACCAAGTTGTCTGCGTCCTAGACACACTGGACCTACACCTGGATTTATGGTCTGGGGTGCGATTTCGCATAACAGCAGGAGCACTCTCGTAGTCATCCCACGCATCCTGACTGCAAAGTTGTACGACAGTCTGATGATTCAACCTGTTGAACTGTCATTCAAGAACAGCCATCCAAGGGGTGTTTTCCAACGGTATAACGCTCGCGCACATACCGCTTACGTAACCCAGTGTGCTCTATAGTGTCTAAATGCTGCATTGGCCTGCTAGACCACTAGATCTATCGTCAATGGAACACATACGGCACATCATCAGACGACAACTCCAGCGTCATCCACAAACAGATTTAACCGTGACCTGTATTGACTTATCTCCGTCCCACAAACTGACATCCAGCACCTGTACAACACAATGCATGTACTTGCAGTTATACATGATTGCATTCTGACAGTTATACAGGTTATTAACGTAGAAGCATTTCACGTTTCCAATGGCTTATCATGCGCTTGCATTAACATGTGGTCTTGCAATGTTAATCTCTGAAATACACACATCGAGAAAAGTTTTGCATCACTTCGGTTCCGAGGGCTCCGAACCTGTACAGAAAATTGGAATAGAGATCAACATAAACATTATTTCCGTCCTTTTTATTGCTCATGAAAACCACACATTGCATTTTGTATCACCATACAGCGAGACCTGCAGAGGTGGTGGTCCAGATTTCTGTAAACACCGGTACCTGTAATACCAAGTAGCACGTCCTCTTGCATTTATACGTGCCGTATTCGTCGTGGCATACTATCCACAAGTTCATCAAGGCACTGTTGGTCCAGATTGTCCCACTCCTCAACGGCGAATCGTCGTAGATCACTCAGAGTGGTTGGTGGGTCACGCCGTCCAAAACAGCCCTTTTCAATCCATCCCAGGTATGTTCGATAGGGTTCATGTCTGGAGAACATGCTGGGCATTCTAGTCGAGCGATATCGTTATACTCCACCTTGCTGCACTGCTGGACAGTGTGTCTAAGGCGTTCAGCCTCACCGGGTTGCCTCCCAGATGTGCACGATGGGGGCACGAACTGTCGTCTATGAAGACGAATGCCTCGCCAATATGCTGCCGATATGGTTCCACTATCGGTTGGAGGATGGCATTTACGTATCGTACAGCCGTTACGGCGCCTTCCATGACCACCAGCGGCGTATGTCGGCCCCAAATAGTGCCACCCCAAAACAGCAGGTAACCTCCACCTTGCTGCACTCGCTGGACTGTGGGTCTAAGGCGTTAAGCGTGACCGGATTGTCTGCAAACACGTCTCCGACGATTTTGTGATTGAAGGCACATGCGACACTCTTCGGTGAAGAGAATTTGATGCCAATCCTGAGCAGTCCATTCCGCATGTTGTTGGGCCCATCTATACCTCACTGGATGGTGTCGTGGTTGCAAAGATAGACCATGCCATGGTGGCGTTGCTGTCAGGGTTCCTTTGAGCCATCATCCGTTGGCAGCGGTCATCCACAGCAGTACTAGCCCTCGGGCGGCCTGAGCGAGGCATGTCATCGGCAGTTCCTATCTCTCTGTATCTCCTCCATGTCCGAACAACATCGCTTTGGTTCACTCCGAGACGCCTGGTCACATCCCTTGTTGAGAGCACTTCCTGGAACAAAGTAACAATGCGGACGCGATCGAACCGCGGTACTGAGCGCCTAGGCATGGCTGAACTACAGACAACACGAGCCGTGTACCTCCATTCTGGTGGTATGACTGGAACTGTTCGGCCGTCGGAACCCCTCTGTCTAATAGGCACTGCTCATGCATGGTTGTTTACATTTTTGGGCGGGTTTAGTGACAACTCTGAACAGTCAAAGGGACTGTATCTGCGATACAATATCCACAGTCAACGCCTGTCTTCAGGAGTTCTGGGAACTGGGGTCTTGCAAAACTTTTGTGATGTGTTTATGTTGCATTGACAAGTGTATTTCCTAATTTTCATTACTCTACATTAATTATTTATTGATGTTGCGATTTTTTTCCGTCTGTGTACTAAACCATAAATTCCTGGAACTGAATTAAAAAAATTTCTCTGCACTGTATTTTTTTTCCTTCACGAGTGTTCTAAATCTGTGCAATGGTTTTGTACAGTTGGCAGGAGGCAGTTCAGAAAGCAGTTCTCAGAAGCTGTAGTGAGCACGTCAGCCAGTTCAGCGGTGTTGGAGGGGCACTGGGCATGCTGTGCGCTTACCAAGCAAGGATGTTCGTCTGGATACCACGTAAGATCATTTTTCCTATTATGCTCTACGTGTAAACATAGCCCAGATACAGACAAGTAGCGTTTATTTCTTTCCTCCATACTTATACATCCAAGCACTTGCTGTATGCCCATCTCCTACTCCTCCACCTATTACTACCAGTACTACTACGACACCACTACTAGTGGTACTACTACTTCTGAATTCTTTTTCACAATTCGTTTGTACAAGGGGAACACAAATGAAAACGAGACAGATGGAAGTTTGTGCGTACCTCTTCGTCCGAAGAAAATCGATGGTCATGAATGTGGCACCAAAAGTATGGAAATCGCATGCTGAGAGATTGGGACTGTATGGAGGAGGTATGATTTTCCAGAGAAAGTTCTGCAGCGTAGTCGAAACAACATTGGCAACATCTAGGCAGGTATTAGTTTACAACAGAATGGTGCAATCCGTCAAGCCACTTCCCATTGAGTTTCTAGGGGGAAAAAAGGCGCCACAATTAATACAGCGGTGAGTGGACACTTCGCAAAAATTAAAGGGCGCCATCAAGTCCGAACACCTAGGAATGTTGACGGACGGCATCATTCTTTTGCAGGGTAATGTCCACCCAGATGGTGCCAAGGTAGTTTCAAGTACACTGTAGAAGTTTTGTTGGGATTTCCTGGAATATCCTCCAAAGAGTTCCTATCTCTCCCCAGGTAATTTTGATATTTTCGTAGCACTGAGGAAAGAGATTCGGGGCCACCGATTTGCTTCAGGCCAAGAGGTGCACACCTGGGTACAGTAACGATTCCGTAGTCAGTTGCAAACGTTTCTCGTCGCACAGTGGGATAAATGTTTTAACAGTTACGCCGATTACATTTGAAATAATAAACAATCTACTTATTTTTTCCATCTGTCTCGTTTTCAGTTGACTGCCCTTTGTATTTCAGCGGAGAACAAGCTCTTACGGATTACATCATGTATTGTATACTGCCTCTAAAGCCTTGTCTTAATTTTATGTTTAACAATTAATTTTTATTTTGCCTGTTAACTTACTAACAGGTATAAAGTGGTCTCGTTTGTCTTCCTTTGTATTGATATAGTTTTACTGTCCATCTTGTGAAAAATTCAAATGGCTCTGAGCACTATGGGACTCAACTGCTGTGGTCATAAGTCCCCTAGAACTTAGAACTACTTAAACCTAACTAACCTAAGGACATCACACACATCCATCCCCGAGGCAGGATTCGAACCTGCGACCGTAGCGGTCGTGCGGTTTCAGACTGTAGCGCCTTTAACCGCTCGGCCACTCCGGCCGGCGGTCCATCTTGTGAAATATTTGTATTTTCTTTTAGAGCAACGTAGAATTAATTACAATGTGTACTAAGTCACTTGTAAGAGACATCAAAATCCGCACCATGGTTTGCTGAATCTTAGCTTCATTGTTATTCGATGACTTTGCAAGTGTATATCAAGAATAGAAATCCAATGGTTTGCTGTTCAAAACCAGATACTTTAACAATTTTTTTCTTTCCTTTATTACGACGTGCTACACAAGTTCAGGTTCGACTTTAAACACTTGATCCCTGTGGAACTAAAATCGGAGTGATGGATGGACAACCCATCCACTACATTAGAGTTCGTAGCAAACTTAATCTTCTCGTCATTCACAGCTATAATTTTAACTACTAACATTTCTGAATCTTAATTGATGGAGCATGCGATTTTATTAGGAGCTACGGTAACCGAAAGTGAGGAAGACACCACCTGCTACAAGGACAACAAATATTTAGGGTGAAGAATGATATAGTATACGAAATAGGAGGAAATGGAGAGCAAGAATCAGAAAGTAGTGACTTACTAAACGTTCAAATTAGTGAACAGCTAACTAAAGAAAGAAAGAAATTGGTTATTTTGAAATTGAGCTTGCAAAATATTTTCAATGGAAGGGGGACACGGAAAGTCGCTGAATAGGCGAAGAAAACTATCTTCAGTAAAATTGCTGTACCGGTACAAAATATTGTCATGGAAATGAAGAAAAGTTTCTGAAACTGAACTTTCAGAGAGCAATGTGTTAAGGAAGGGAGAAGTGGACAGTGAGAAACCAGAAAAGAAAGATGAAACCTGTGAAACATTATGCTACAGAAGAATGTTAATTTTTAGGCGTACAGATGTGGTGCTATATGGGTGGTAGTAAGAATAGACAAAGGAAGAAATATATGGAAAAGTCTACGAAAAGAAGGTGCTGGATAACGGGACATGTGCTGAGGCACTCAGGAGTAATCATCGGAACGCTGGTGGTTCACACAGAGAGAAAAAAAATGGAAAGTGTAGGAGAAAATTGGACGTCTAAATAAGGTTGTCGAGGACTTGGGTGCAGTAGGTGTGGAGTGATAAAAATATTGGTACAGTACAGGAAGAGATGGAGAATGTAATCAAACTAGTCGAAAATCTAATGGCTGTAAAGAATGGTAGGAAATAATAAGAAAAAAAGAAATACTCACGCCAAGACTTTGTGTCTGTTGGAACTCGCTAGCACAGATGACACTTAGATAGGAAGCTGCATTTAAAATGGAGAGCCCGAACCTAGTTGACGTGAAGGACATGGAACTACAGCTTTTCTGTCACGGTGGCTACGCCTGTACTATGTACTGTCATATCTGACAGTGTGTTTTCCTCACCAGTATAGTTTGTGATTAGTGTTCAGTTGAGTATCGTTGTAAGGACTCGAAATACTGTCGCTGAGCTCTGCATACATACGGCTTATCGAGCTGATTGAGCATTCCAAGTTTGTGATCATGTGAACGGTGAAGCATAAGGAGCACCATCTCTTTGATAACTGGCTAAGTAAGATTCAATATAAACTATTATTCTAAATATGTTTCATGTCCGTTGAAACGTTTTTAAGACCCATATACACTGAAGAGCCAAAGAAATTGCTACACCTGCCTAATATCGTGTAGGTCCCCAGAGAACGCAGAAGTGCCGCAGCACGACGTGGCATGGACTCGACTAATGTGTGACGTAGTGCTGGAGGGAACTGACACCATGGATCCTGGAAGACTGTCCAAAAATCCATAAGAGAACGAGAGGGGTGGAGTTCTCTTCTGAGCAGCACGTTGCAAGGCATCCCTGATATGCTCAATAATGTTCATGTCTGGGGAGTTTTGTGGCCAGCGGAAGTGTTTAAACTTAGAAGAGAGTTCCTGGAACCACTCTGTAGCAATTCTGGTCGTGTGGGGTGTCGCCTTGTCCTGCTGGAATTGCCCAAGTCCGTCGGAATGCACAATGAACATGAATGGATGCAGGTGATCAGACAGGATAATTGCGTTCGTATCACCTGTCACAGTCGCATCTAAACGTATCAGAGGTATCATATCACTCCAACTGCACAAGCCCCACACCACATATTTTAACCTGGGCGCGTATGACCCTAGTTGTTTCTACAACAAAACTAACAAACAGAGCGCCCACCAGCTTGAACAGTCCCATGCTGACACGCAGGGCCCATGGATTCATGAGGTTGTCTCCATACCCGTACACGTCCATCCGCTCGATACAATTTGAAACGAGACTCGTCCGACCAGACAACATGCTTCCAGTCATCTGTAGTCCAATGTCGGTGTTGACGGGCCCAGGCGAGGCGTAATACTTTGTGTCGTGCAGTCATCAAGGGTACACGAGTGTGCTTTCGGCTCCGACAGCCCGTATCGATGATGTTTTGTTGAATGGTTCGCACGCTGAATCTTGTTGCTGGCCCAAAATTGAAATCTGCAGCCGGTCATTGTGGCCGAGCGGTTCTAGGCGCTTCAGTCTGGAACCGCGTGACCGCTACGGTCGCAGGTTCGAATCCTACCTCGGGCATGGATGTGTGTGATGTCCTTTGGTTAGTTAGGTTTAAGTAGTTCTCAGTTCTAGGGGATTGATGACCTCAGATGTTAGGTCCCATAGTGCTCAGAGCTATTTTTGAAATCTGCAGCAATTTGCGGAAGGGTTGCACCTCCGTCACGTTGAACGATTCTCTTCAGTCGTCATTAGACTCTTTCGTGCAGTATCATTTTCAGGCCGCAGCTATGTCGGAGATTTGATGTTTTACCGGATTCCTGATATGCATAGTACACTCGTGAAATGGTCGTACGGGAAAATTCCCACAACATTGCTGTCTCTGAGATGCTGTGTCCCATCACTCGTGCGCCGACTATAACATCACGTTCAAACTCACTTAAATCTTGACAGCCTACCATTGTAACAGCAGTAACACAGCTAACTGCGCCAGACAGTTGTTGTCTTATAAAGGCGTTGCGGACCGCAGCGCCGTATTCTGCGTGTTTACATATCTCTGTATTTGAATATGCATGCCTACACTATTTCTTTGACGCTTCAGTGTATAACAGTGTGTTTCAAAGTCTTTGCATCAAACGTCTACCGGTGATAGACACCTCCTGGGGAATAACTTTTGTTAGAAACAAATTGTTCGCTGACGCTTCCCGGCGATCCTTTTGTATTGGTTATGCACCTGAGAGTCGAAAGGTGTATGCACTGTGCAGCATGCGTATGCCTTGAGTGTTGCCTATAATTCTATCACATGCTCCGTTTGAAAGGGGACAGGCCTGGTAAAATTAAAGTTACTGATTCGCATCTAAAATGTCTTTCTCTTCTTAGCGACACTCATCCTTGGGTTTCCTTGTCGACAATCATTTTATCAATTTACTGGGGTAAGTAGTATACATCATACCTGGATAGTAGACCCGGCTACTTCGGTGTAATCTTGTCGTCCCAGGACCGGCGAAAACTAAAGGATGCCTAGCATCCCCTGTAAGCGTTTGTGAATATTCCGTCTCTAACGGAAGTTATTCATTCTGATATGATCTATCACCCCTAGATATTGGGTGCAAACACCCTACATTGGGCTATATGTTATAAACTGGTTTTCGTTTTATTGTAACTCCATTCTTCAAAGGATTTGACGCAGAGATGAAAAGACGCAGTTTATATGAAGAGGATCGCGTTACAGAGAACAATGACGTTGATACTAATGGCAACGTGTTAAAATCAAGGGGGTTGTATTGTCAGAGCCATAAATGGTTTACTTGCAAACCTTGATAGTACTACTCTAATATCCCACGTGTCTTCACTTTTCTGGCAGTGATGCTTTAGACTGGGCATCAAAAGGATGATACAGTACTCAACTGAAGAAAACAATATGTTCAGTACTTCGAAAACAAAGCCATATCTTAGGAACTTCACAGATTTTAAAAATAAATGAATGTCTCAATAGACAGAACGAAACAACTAAAAACGAATGTCGTATTTCCTCCTCCGTTCTGTGTCTTTTGTAATAATTAAACTGCAGAGGCCAGATGCAAGGCTGCAGACGTGCGAGCATAGCTCGCTGCTCTCCGTGCAGCGGCATTTGCCCGCGTTTTGGAAGGAAGGAAAACTACTCAACAACGAGGTCATTAGAATCGGAACGCAAACTCGGATTAACGAAGGATGGGGAAGGAAATCGACTGCGGTGTTTCAAAGAAACCATCCCAAAATCTGCCTTAGGCGATTGACGGAAAAGCTGCTAAGTATGGCCGGACGGGAATTCGAACCGTCGTCCTTCCAAAAGCGACTCTGCTTTTACGGCTTACAGCATATCTGTAGCTGCTCAGCTTGTGATATCTATACAGGGTCTCTTGAACAGTTCTGCAACACTTAAAATATTGCGAACTACGACCGCCGACCGGGAACTATCATGTTACACTTCAAAAACGTACATTAAAATTTCAGTACAAACAGCTTCTAATTTTGGGGTAATCGGTATTTTCTCACCTACAGTAAACAGTAAAAGTATACTAGGAAAACAAATATTTATATCTTTTTATGGAAAGTATGATTGTGCAAATTTTTTAAAAATAGAAACTGTTCAGAATTGTGCTAGTGACTGAAGACAAAGAGATGAGGATTCTTAAACTATTAGTCATTCCATAGTGAGGCGCGTAGATCTTAGTTTTCGGGTAAAAACACAGAAAGTAGTAATCAAAGCAGGTGGCCAGGCGGACGAGAAATGTGGGATGCGGCAACTAAATGACGACACTAGGGACCCTCTAATAATTCCCCTTATCTACACCGCAGAAGAAGACAGATGTGCTATCAGAAGTTCTTCTTACGAAAAGCAGCGGTGTAAGCTGAATACTGTTGCCGAGCACACTGTTATCTGACGGCTTTAGTGTGTAAAGTCATGAATTTCAGACGGTAACCTATCATTCAGTAGTGAATGATCTGTTTATTTAAAGCTCCAAACAAGAGGACAGCTGCAGTACCGAAACATCGTAGTGTGTGTGTGTGTGTGTGTGTGTTTGTTTGTGTTTGTGTGTCATGATTTACGAAAGGAAATTAGTAACGAAGGTGACCTTTTTCCATGTTTCCTCTTATCACTTTCTGTCTTCCCCTGTTGCGCGTCTGCAGCACAGTTGTAGAAGAAACTTACTTGGTTCAAAATGGTTCAAATGGCTCTGAGCACTATGGGACTTAACATCTGTGGTCATCAGTCCCCTAGAACTTAGAACTACTTAAACCTAACTAACCTAAGGACATCACACACACCTATGCCCGAGGCAGGATTCGAACCTGCGACCGTAGCAGTCGCGCGGTTCCGGACTGAGCGCCTAGAACCGCGAGACCACTGCGGCCGGCGAAACTTACTTGGAATGAGTCGTCAGTACACTTGCCTGAATAACGCTGAAAAAAAGCCTGTTTACTGGGTCAACAGCATACTAGTCTGTGGCGACGGACAAAAAGCTGTGGGGGTACGCAACACTTCTTTCGCACGCATAAGAACTTATTTTTCCCTTGCATCTGGAACACAGGTCTCAGTAAACATAAAGTACCCGTTGAAAAAGTTTATGCCGCTTTATAGCAAATGCTAACACACATTTCTTTACATTAAGCAAGGGTGAATAAATGTAAGAATAGAGTAGCGGAAGGTAGAGGGAGGTTAAGAGAGGAAGAGATGAAGATTGATATGTGTGGCGGAAGTGAAAATAAGGAAGAGAGATACTGAGAGCTTGATGAGCAGATCACAGCTTTTGCTTTAATAAGAAACCCTTGGAGGATATTAAAGTAGCTTTGAATCTCATTTTAACATGCACATGGTGCTTTTCAATTCACATCTATAGCCCTTACTGCTCTTCGTGTTTCACAGTAGCCAGTATCTTATATGATAGCGCATGAATGTCATTCAAATTTACGATGCAGTGTGAAGTGAAAAAACTGACATTGTAGTGTTCGTATGGCATGCCACGTCATTGTAATCTATCCGAGGAATTCTCACGTTATCTTCATAAAACCAGTTGCGTGTACCAAAAATAATGAAAGTCCAACGTGAATCGTGAAAACGGAGTTATCATATCCCATGCTGTGGCCTTGTGAGTGCGTATGTCGATGTATGTTACGAGTTATCCTCTGATGAACAGTTAAGAGATTACCTACGTAAGGTGTCGCTTGCACAGCTTTGAGTCCCCCAGTTGTTGGTAATGATCTGGTGGGATGGTGTACTGGTAAAGGCAGTGGACTCGTGATCGGATGGACCAGGATTAGTCTGGCCCTCCTGACGTGAATTTTCGTTAGCTATGCTAGGCTATCCTGAATCAGCTTTGGTGTGTCGTGGAAAGGATCTTTTCAGAAACCACTGTCAATTTTCTGTCTCATCCTTGCCCAATTTGAGCCGTGTGTCTATAATATACACTCGTCTGTGAGAGACGTATATAGGAGATAGGTTGGTGATTGTCTTACAAGGAATAAAGAAGCTAGTCGATCAGTGAGTTTATTAACAGCTTTAATTTATATCCCCTACTTCTTTGTGGAGAAACGTCTACTGCCCGCTTCCCAACTGCAGAACCATCTGCTATCTGAAACGAGTGCAGCACAAGGGAGGCTCCTGGAGCGAGCGAGTGACGATCGACATGGATGAGCGACTGATAGTCCATTGCAAGAGCGCCTCCGCTGCCTAGGAACCTCCCTAGTTACAGTACGAGGTGCCGTGTTGTAACAGCGAGTTACTCGGAGAGGAGGTGTCGGGATAAGTGTAAGGACCCATACAAATTATAAAAATGAATGCAGGTATTTAGCCATATATGTATGTATTAATATATGCATGTTCCACGACTCCTATGACTGGACCGATTTAAGCCAAAGTTAGTACACAAATCATTAACTGTCTGGAAAGAATTACTTTGGGGGAAAGAACCACCCATCTATCAAGAGGGTGGGGATGGGAGTGAAAAAGCAGTGTAGACCTATACTTAAGTCATGCAGTATTTGAGAATGAGAGCATTTAGAGACTTGCAACAAACTTTACGTACAATTTCAAACCTTTACAAAACTTTGCCTCGCTGACGACACTTACAAAATGGTGAAAGAAAAAACGTTTATCACTTACTATATTTTCTCTGTTCTTGCAGTAAAACTGCTACGTGAAGCATGACGTTTTAGTTTATTACTTCTTTACTACTAACTATATTTGTGACAAATTTTGGAAACAATATTCATATATACCACTGAATATACCAAAAATAACATCATTGCACCGCACTTAGTCCAGCAGATATAATGTCATGCATACTGAGATGCTTAAAAAATTACCGCATAATTGCAACACGTTTAAATTTATTACTCTTGACTCTACTTGCAACACTCATCGCAAACGGTATCCATATCTGCTGCTGAATGTACCTACAAAAATATATCATTGTGCTACACATAGTTCAGGAGATAGGACATCAAGTACTGAGATGCGAGAAAAGGCTGACGTATCATGCATTACACTTTAACTTATTATTTCTTTGCCAGTAACTCTATTCGCAACACTTTTCGCAGACAGTAAGCATATATACCACTGGATGTACCAGCTAAATTATATCACTGTACAGGACATGCTTCAGACGATACAACGTCATGAACATTAAACTGCTTGAAATTGAAAGTGCAGGCCGACCTTCGCTGGACATACGGGTGAAATATGTTTCCAGATACACGTGAAATATATTAAATATGTGTGACAATATGTTTGACATGTGCGAGCGCGAGCAAAGCCAGGACTAAAAAGCTCATCCTAAAGCGCTCGAACAATTTCTAACAAATTTGGTACACATTTAAGTTACAAAATGGTTCAAATGGCTCAGAGCACTATGGGACTTAACTTCTCAGGTCATCAGTCCCCTAGAACTTAGAAGTACTTAAACCTAACTAACCTAAGGACATCACACACATTCATGCCCGAGGCAGGATTCGAAGCTGCGACCATAGCGGTCGCGCGGTTGCAGACTGTAGTGCCTAGAACCGCTCGGTCACTCCGGCCGGCCATTTAAGTTACAATCTGGAAGGAAATACTGTAGGGGTAAGAACTACCAGACTTCTATTGGGGTGAGCAGGATAACGTGAAGAGAGAAGGGAGGACGAGGAGATGGACAGACAACGAGGCTGAAGAAGGAGACAGCCACAGATAGGATGAGGAGGAAAGAGGAGCAGATGGACTGAGTTAGGGGGAGGAAGAGATAGGCAGAGAGATGAAGACGAGGAGATGAATAGACAGAGGGGGAGGAGAAAGTAGATAGAGAAAGGTAAGAGGAGGAAATTGAAAAGGAAAAAATTGACACAGGAAGGAAAGTCGAGGAAATGAACAGGGGGAGAGGGAGGAGAAGATGGACAGAGAGAGAGGGAGGAGAAGATGGACAGAGAGGGGTGATAGAGATGGACAGAGAGAGAGAGAGAAGGAGAATATGAACTAAAGGAAGACTGGAACAAATACATATCCGAGCAACACCGGATACTCGCCTACTATATTATATTTCGGAATGCGAGCATGATGATAACTTTCGAGTAAGTAGAGTGTGTTCGGAAGTATACCAGCCCTCATCCAATTAGTGTAAATGGGAAGGGAGAAGGGCGAGTTAAACTGCTATCGGGCTACCTCTGCCCCACTGCCTGTGCTAATTTGCTGAAGATGCAGAATATAGATAGATCCGTCCTCACGTTGCGCAGAGTTTCGTAGCATTCGTGTCGAACGCATCCGACCCCATTGAGAACGGCTGGAGATAACGAAGGCGGTCCCGTAGCGGGGGAAGGGTCGCTGGCGGCCGCAGATGAAGTCTGCAGTCTGCATTGAGGCGGAGCGGCGGCGGAGGCAGGGGCGGCGGCGGCGTCGGCGACGACTGCGGAAGTGGGACCGCGGCGGCGCTGCGGCCGGAATAGTTTTAGTTGCGGCCGTGATCCCTGAATGGGCGCCTGCAAACGAGCGTCCGCCAGCCGGCAACTTGGCGCGCTCCTTCGCCTTGCGAGTTGGCGCTACTTGGGGATGAGCGGTCGCCGGATAAGCCGCGCGCGCCGGATTAATGAGCCAAACTCGGCCTGGGCCGTGGATTACGCTGCGCCAACTCCGCCGTTCCTCTGGCGTGGCGCGGCCGTGCCAAGAAGCCGCCCGGCCCGGCTGACGCAGCGCCGCCTCGTCTTTGCTGCGGATTGCCGGCCGCCCTCCTTCCACCTTACTGAATGCGACACCGCCACTAAGAAACTTGCTGCATTCCTGATTAACTCGCATTATATAACCCCCCACCCTTCCGCACACACACACTTATGCGGCGTATTTCAGTCTTTTCAGTAAACGTCTGTTGTTGTGGTCTTCAGTCCAGAGACTGGTTTGATGCAGCTCTCCATGCTACTCTATCCTGTGCAAGCTTCTTCATCTCCCAGTACCTACTGCAGCCTACATCCTTCTGAATCTGCTTAGTGTATTCGTCTCTTGGTCTCCCTCTACGATTTTTACCCTCCACGCTGCCTTCCAATACTAAATTTGTGATCCCTTGATGCCTCAGAATATGTCCTACCAACCGGTCCCTTCTTCTGGTCAAGTTGTGCCACAAACTCCTCTTCTCCCCAATTCTCTCACTACCTCCTTATTACTTATTTGATTTACCCATTGTAAACTCCTCTTCTCCTCAATTTTGTCACTACCTCCTCATTACTTATATGATTTACCCACCTAATCTTCAGTATTCTTCTGTAGCACCACATCTCGAAAGCTTCTATTCTCTTGTTGTCCAAACTATTTATCGTCCACGTTTCACTTCCATACATGGCTACACTCCATACAAATACTTTCAGAAACGACTTCCTGACACTTAAATCTATACTCGATGTTAACAAATTTCTCTTCTTCAGAAACGCTTTCCTTGCCATTGCCAGTCTACATTTTATATCCTCTCTACTTCGACCATCGTGAATTATTTTGCTCCACAAATATCAAAACTCATTTACTACTTTAAGCGTCTAAGTTCCTAATCCAATTTCCGCAGCATCACCCGATTTAATTCGACTACATTCCATTATCCTCGTTTTGCTTGTGTTGATGTTCATCTTATATCCTTCTTTCAGGACACTGTCCATTCCCTCTAGGCCTGACAAATCACGTCATAGGGAACAACGTTTGTTAGGGACAAAATATTCGCCAACGTTTCTCGGCGATTCTACGCGTCGTGTAAGACTGAGAGACGGCAGAGCGTATACATTCTGTTGCAGCCATATGCAGTGTATGTTGCCTGTCACCCAATCATCCATTCCGAATGAAAGACAGTAGGCCGAGCAAAATTGGAGATACTCATCCGCTTCTGAAATACATTTCTCCTCTTAGGAACATTCATTCTTGCTGAAAATCACTCTATCAGTTTGCTGAGGTATTCGTATGCCACACACCTAATTAGAGGACACTGCTATTTCGGTGAAATCTCGCCAACTCATGCTCAGCATATGCTCAAGGACGGCTAATGTTGCTGGAAAGCGCCAAAGAACATTTTGTTCAAAAATGGTTCAAATGGCTCTGAGCATTATGGGACTTAACTTCTGAGGTCATCAGTCCCCTAGAACTTAGAACTACTTAAACCTAACTAACCTAAGGACATCACACACATCCATGCCCGGGGCAGGATTCGAACCTGTGACCGTAGCGGTCGCGCGGTTCCAGACTGTAGCGCCTAGAACCGCTCGGCCACCCCGGCCGGTGAACATTTTGTCTCTAACAGAAGTTGTTCCACATTCCGTGGTCTATTAACACTAGACAGTTCTCTTAAAGACTTTGGTACAGGCTAAACAGGTATAAGTGCAGACATTGTGTGTGTGTGAAATTTTATGGGACTTAACTGCTAAGGTCATCAGTCCCTAAGCTTACACACTGCTTAACCTAAATTATCCTAAGGACAAACACACACACCCATGCCAGAGGGAGGACTCGAACCTCCGCCGGGACCAACCGTACAGTCTGTGACTGCAGCGCCTAAGACCGCTCGGCTAATCCCGCGCGGGGGACATTTTTATATGTGGTTTCTTAATATGTAGACACTTCAGTGTCCTAGTTTTTCTTTCTCTGCATCGAACCGTCTACCCACAAACACGTCACAAACTTTACGACCTAATTTTTTCTGCAAGGTTTTATTGCATTTCCAACAGGACTAACCGTTTTGCGTCCACATGTCCGCAGCTCAACACCTGACCTGCTGTCCAGGGGAAAATAAACAGTAATGGGTTGCCACAGTCACACGTACTCAGAGGTACTAACCCATCTAAAACCATACTCCACCTAGCATCAATAATTATTCGTCTCGAAAAGAAGTGAATACCGATGTTCAGCACACCGTTGTTCAGTACACCGTTCTCGGTCACCAACAGTTATTCCCAGTTGGGAATCCCTCCATCCATTCCCAGACAATCGGGATATTTGACTGGAAAAAATAGTTCTGCAACAGTGCATCAAACTCTCAGCATTAGAGAATGAAAGGTATAAGAAAACCACATACACACGCACACAAATTTAATTTTTGATCTGTACAATGGACAGCTTCGTCTCAGACATAAATTAAAGTGCTCTCATCCGTCCTTTTTCGACCAAGGTTTTTGGGAGCTTTGTCTTGGTCGAAAGGCAAACACCTGATCGGCAATTCCCTTTCAGGACTTCCTCTGCCCCGCTAGTAGCTCACAGGGAAGTGTGCTCTCCGGTGAATGAGTTGACCTCAAACAGCCCGCTCTGGCCGCTCGGGCAGGGAATCAATGTTGGAAAAAGTCCCAGAAATACAACTCTAGACAGGCACTGCCCAGCATATCCCAAGGAGATGATTGGCACTACACCTTGATGCACACCAACAGAAACGCAAAAAACACGCACTAGATGTCCTTTACTGGGACATACTTTTTCAGTACAGCAGTTTCGACAAAGATTTTCCACATGTCTCTTGATTCAAATACAAGTGCTGGAGCTGGAATTGGATTCTCCCTCCCCCTCCTCCCCTTTCAAAATCTACGAAATATTCGGAACTTGGAACCCCTCTGCCTGTCTCCAACGTAGTTGTTATTTGGTTGATAAGAGCCAAATTCAGTAATGGGATGATAGTTTTAGGATTGGTATTTAAAAGCTGAATTCCAGGTTCCCCAAATATCGTCAGCAGCCATATGCATTCATTCCTGGATATGGGCCTCTGGTTGTCTTACGCACTTTTGTATGCATTATCGCACTTTTGTATGCATTATGTCTTCTGCTATGCGCATGCATCTTGCTCGCGTATTTTTTCTAACGTCGTCTATAGCCTTAATATGAGCAAAAGATAGATATATCAGCCGAAGTGCTCTGATTTGTTGACAAGATGCATTCCTGATTGCAGTCATTTTATTCATTATTGCTATTAGTTTTACTCCGCAAGTTAATATTATCTACTACTCATTCTCTTCCAGAGCAGCAACTGACACCTTCTAGCTCCTTGACCACTTTGTCCCCCATACCTTCTGATGCAACTTATATAATGCTTTTTCCTTGTGTAGCATTCCATTCAGTGTCAAGAAAGAAGGAAAGAAAAGTTAAACTACCCGTGACAAATGTATCATTAAGTATTTAGCAATAACTCGGATTGACAAGCATACGGCAAGAAATTAACAGTTGCAAGAACCAATCTTTTATGCAAATTAGTGGGATTTGTGAAAACCGCGTAAAACTTGAGCCGAGATGAGTGGTCGAGGCTTTCAATCCTGTTCTCTTGAATAACAGCCTTTTGTCTTTACCCATTCCGTCACCTCACCAAGTCCACAAAATGTTCTCCTCATTGTTCTTAGTATTTGAATTTCTTTATTTAACCTTTCTAATTCCCCCTCAATTCTTATTTCTTCTCTACTCTATCTGCCTTACACATTTCTGTAGACCATTTCAAAAGCTTCTAACTGCTGTTTCTCAAGTTCTCTTATTGTCCAAACTTCGCATCAGGTAGTGAAGCCTGTGCTTAGATTGATGTCAATGCGTTTTGGAATTACTGAAGCTACAGTATGATTAGGGCGTCTTTTTTAGGGTTTCGTACCTTAATCGGCAAAACTGAATCTTTGTAGAATCCCTTTAGCGTCCATCTGTCTGTCTGTCCGCCTATTAGGGCTCGTTTTTCTCGAGATAGGGTAGTGTTGTAAAGCTGATATTTATGTCACATCTTAGCGTCTGCGGTCCCTTGGCGGTGTGAAAAATTTAAGCTGAAGATGCAACCATTAATGTTGGTTATTTTGACACTCGCAAACTCACTCATCAAAACTTACAGAGATCTTTCCTTTGACTTAGAATCTCAAAATATGGCAGTAGGCAAAGTTTTACAGTACAATTAAAGGAAAAATCCGAAAATGGTTAATTTGTAACTATTTTTTGTCCATCTTCCTAGCTGTCCGTTTGTTAAGACCTATTTTTCTCAGGAAAGGGAACGACGAGTTTACAATTTGAAATTGATGTCTAATACTAAAGTCTACGGTCCTTTAGCGGCGTAAAAACGTTAAGCTTCTAAAGAAAGATACGACCATATATGTCACCTATTTTCATACTCGCAAACTCGCCCTTCAAAACCTGTGGGTGAACGACGCACGTAAATTTCCGGCCTATTGGTCTAGCGGTAAGACGCGTGTCTGAAAACTTATACTTCGCGGGTTCGAATCTCGGTCGGACCACTGATTTTTGTTGTCTTCGTTTTAGTCTAGACCTCATCTCTCAACGATTTATTTTTATTTAATCGTGTCCAAGCCATAGACAACCCACATATTACATATACACACAAATACAAATACAATACACATATGTATAAGTAAAACAAACCAAAAATGGGGAGTCACATTACAATATAAAGTATAAAGACAAACATAGTATATATATCATATCACGTCCCGCCAAAATTCAGCGCATTTAACTGCCACTGCCATAGCATTTGCCAGATCTTCTTTCCTGCACACTTCCCCCATGTTGCTGCAAATGGCTCTGAGCACTATGGGATTCAACTGCTGAGGTCATTAGTCCCCTAGAACTTAGAATTAGTTAAACCTAACTAACCTAAGGACATCACACACAGCCATGCCAGAGGCAGGATTCGAACCTGCGACCGTAGCGGTCTCGCGGTTCCAGACTGCAGCGCCAGAACCACGCGGCCACTTCGGCCGGCATGTTGCTGCATTCCAGGAGGTGGTCCATTGTCTGGGTCTGTCCGCACTCTCGGTATCCCCATTTACACATGTTTACGTTGCATCTGCCCACCCCAGTTCGTAGGCGGTTGAGGGTTCTCCATAATGGCCATTTTAGTTCATTTCCAGAGGCCAATTGTTCGTTGGGTGAGATTAGAGGTGCCTGGTCTCCCGTAGGCAGTGTTGCTTGCCATTTTGACAATCTGGCCTTCTGTTTTGAGGTTTCGAGCGGTTGAACTGAGGTGAGGAAACTCCGTCTTGATTTTAGACTTGTGTGTGGAGGGTTTTGTCCGAAGAGAGGATGGCGCTGGTCGCGCAGCTGCTTGAGGCGCTCTGCTTCGCTTGCTATAGCTCGTCTGATGTTGGGTGGAGCTACGCCCCTAAGCAAATAAAGTTGGCTAACCGGGGTGGGTCTTAGGCATCCCGTGATTACGCGACAGGCATCGTTCAGCAGAGGATCCACTCGTTTCGCATGCGCTGATCTTTCCCAAACTGGGGCACATCTCTCAACGATGTGAGGAGTGGAGTCACCATAAACAACACGTGGCTCGAATTCCACGTTAAAGTGGAGCTGGGGTAGGTTAAGAACAACCAAGTCGCCGAAGTGCCGTCCAATACAAAGAGACATTGAGCCACACGAAATAATTACTATTATTCTTATTTATACACATAATTAAGTTTGTACGTAACCCTCAGATTGCGATTCTTACTTGCAATTGTCCGTTCTTTATTTCATCTGAACTCCTCCGGATCAGATATTAATAGTGATTGTCAGGGGCTATTCCTAGCACTCAATTTGTCATCAGATCCGAGTGTATGAATTACTGCAACTTTTTTTTCTTTTGTAGCATAACTCGTATGTTCGGACTAGATAAGACGAAACATTCCATAAATCTTTTCCCTAACTGCTTTTCTAAGAATGTACAGAAAATGTTCATTTTAAAAAGCGGCTCATTTGTACTTTTTCGCCGCGTATCATATCACCACTTATCTACATCGCGATCAAATTTTATTTTCTCGTCGTAGGTAACTACCATCATCATAGGTTGATGAAACGAACCGTGACACCGGGTACACAAAGCATATTTTCCAGCAGAAATTAGTCGTGTTTCTTTCCGTTTAATTTCACCTTCTGTATGGAGAGAGAGTTTGTCGGATGATGTCGTTTTCCATTATCAGTCATAGATCCATTGAAATTTTGTGAAAAATACCACAGAACATTTTACTTCAGTATTACGCCACAAAAATCACCATTTGCAAGTTAATTTTCTTGTTTAATAGCTGTAATAAATCCAATCCTTTACTCGTGAGCAACGTGACGAAAACACCATACAGTGTTACCTTTTTCGCTCTCAAAATGCATGCTGCCATATCAATAAACATAAACTGCTGGGGTTTGATTCCATATCATTTCAAAGTTTTTCCACCTCTAGCAGTGGTTGTTAAGGTGTGAAATGTCGAGTTCCACATCTGCATCTATACTTCGCAAGTAACGTAAAGATGTGTGGCGGAGAGTGTTTCTGACCACTGTCTGATTCGCCCTTCCTTGTTACACTCGCGAATGGCACGTGGATTGAATGATTGTCGGTAAACCTCTATATTATCTATAATCTCTCGCATTTTCTCGTTATGACCATTTTAGTGAGACGTATGTGAGAGGAAGTTACATGTTGTCTGACTTTTCCCGCAACTTACTTCCTCGATATTTCAACAGTAAGCCTCTCCGTGATGCAACACGCCTCTCTTGTAGCGTATGCCTCTGGAGTTTGTTGAGCATCTCTGTAACGCTCTCACGGTGACTAAACGATCTTGTGATGGAAAAAAGAAGGATGATTAGGGTTTAGCGTTCCGTCGACATCGATATCTTTAGAGACGGCTACCTGTGACGAAACGCACCGCTCTTCGTTGGATCTTTTCTATCTCTTCCATCAATGTTACCTGGTAAGGATCCCACATTGATGAACAGCACTCAAGAATCGGTCTAACAAGGGCCTTTTTAAGTCACTTCTTTCTTTAAGGTTCTCATGAATCTCAGTCTGGCGTCTACTTTTCCTACTATTTGTGAGGTCACCCACATGACTGCTAAAAGGGACTCGTTCAACTTCGGTTACACGATAAAGAAGTCTAATCTAAAAGCCCTAAATGCAACTAAATACCTAGGTATTACAATTACGAACAACTTAAATGGGAAGGAATACATAGAAAATGTTGTGGGGAAGGCTAACCAGAGACTGCTTTTTATTGGCAGGACACTTAGAAAATGTAACAGACCTACTAAGGAGACTGCCTACACTACGCTTGTCCGTCCTCTCTTAGAATACTACCGCGCGGTGTGGGATCCTTACCAGATAGGACTGACGGAATACATCGAAAAAGTCCAAAGAAAGGCAGCACGTTTTGTGTTATCGGGAAATATGGGAGAGAGTGTAACAGAAATGCCACAGGATTTGGGCTGGACATCATTAAAAGAAAGGCGTTTTTCGTTGCCACGAAATCTTCTCACCAAATTCCAATCACCAACTTTCTCCTCCGAATGCGAAAATATTATGTTGACACCGACCTGCATGGGGAGGAACGATCACCTAGATAAAATAAGGGAAATCAGAGCTTTTATTTCCGCGCGCTATACGAGATTGGAATAATAGAGAATTGTGATTTGCAGAGTATCCATGTAGATGTAGATTTGGTCATTATACTTAAGATCGCTCCTGATAGACGCTCCTAGATATTTACGGTAGAAACTTCTTCCAGCAGTTCGCCATTAACTGTGTAAGTGTACGGTAGGGGATTTCTTCGAATATTTATGCGCAAATATTACATTAATTTACGTTCAGGATCAAATGCCAGCCGGCCGAAGTGGCCGTGCAGTTAAAGGCGCTGCAGTCTGGAACCGCAAGACCGCTACGGTCGCAGGTTCGAATCCTGCCTCGGGCATGTATGTTTGTGATGTCCTTAGGTTAGTTAGGTTTAACTAGTTCTAAGTTCTAGGGGACTAATGACCTCAGCAGTTGAGTCCCATAGTGCTCAGAGCCATTTGAACCATTTTGATCAAATGCCAGTCCCTGCATCATTCATCAATCCTCTGCAGGTCCTTCTGCAAATCGTTACTGTCTTCTGGCGTTGCTACTATATTATAGACAAACACAATATTTGTAACGGAGCTTTCGAATTCCCATTAGATCATTTATGTATATTGTAATCATTAACGGTCCTGTAACACTTCTTCGTTCCGTTAAAACCGACGTGTTGAGTTCTCTCTTCGGCTCGCTGGTATTTTTTTTCACTGAACACGCTTAGAATCTCATGGACTAATAGAGCGAGCTGAGTTTCACAAGATCTTTGTTTGCGAAATCATTGTTGATGTTTGTAGAGGAGATTTTTCGTTATCCAAAAATGTCATAATACGTGAGTGTAAAACATGTTCCATAGTTCTACAACATTGACGGAAGCGATATAGGCCTATAAGTATATGCATCTGCTATACGCCCCTACTTTTTTCGTACCCTTCACTGCTCCGGCGACCTACGATAAACTACTACTAGAAGGGGAATAAGTACTTTCGCACTATCTATGTAGAACCTTATATGTGTCTCATTTGTTCAAGGTGCCTTTTCTACAGTAAGCGGTTTCATCTTCTGTCTCCGCGATAACTTATCTCAATATCTGTCATTTGGACAATCGTGCTATGATTGAAAGGAAGGACTGTATTACGATCTTTCGCGGTGAAACGGTTTTGGAAGACCGAATTTCGGCCTTCTCTCTGTCATTTGTGCCAGTATGATCAGTGGCCGGTTGAATAGATGATTTAGATCCGATTACTGATTTTGACGTAAGACCGAAGCGTTTTTCGGCTTTTAGTTAGACTGGTAAGCAAAATTTTTATTTGAAGTTCATTGAACGCTTTTCTCATTGCTCTCCATATGCTGATTTCAGTTTGTCCAGCATTTTTTAGAAAGCTAGGTTTTGACTTCGTTTGTGTCTGTAATGAAGCTCTCTTTGTTTACACAGAAGTTTTCTAACACGGCAGTTAAACCACAGTGGGTCTTGCCATCCCTTAAAACCTTGCTCGGAGTGTAACCTACTTGTCTAAGTCGTACTTAACGATGCTTTTGAATTTTGTCCATTTTTGCTTCATATCTTCGTTGTCAGAATCGAATGTTTGATGTCGACTACTTAGATGCTCTGCAATTTGTATCCTGCCACTCTTGCTAATCAATTATATTTGCCCATCTTTCTTAACATTTCTTGTAACACATTTAGTCATCGATGTTATTACAGCCTTATGATCACTGGCGCCCTCCTCTACGTTACGGGGACCTGGACATATGAGGGAACAAACAATGGATTTTTTTTATTTAACAAAATGTTGTGAGTCTTTCTCATTCTAAAAATATATTCTTTTATGTATTTAACTCATGATGTTCGTGTTTAAATGCCTTTACAAGGCAGATGCGGCACTTGAATGCTTAGCTGTCACACTATTGTCAAACAGGAGCTCCTGTGTACAATGTCTCATTATTTACTTTTAATTAAAATTGGATGTATAGTACATGTGCAGAATAGAATGGGGCAAGACCTAGGAAACTCTGCAAGGACATGACAGGGAAAAAGCCTCTGATGGCAAAGCAGTTGGTGGACAAGGAATACTCACCAAATCATAAATAAAAAACCTAACAGAATATTATGGTATAGCCGTCAGGAGAAACAGCGAAAATGTCAGTGAGATCAGAAAAGTAATTTGGGCGACTGTGTTTCTCAGATCTGAATCTGTGTTCCACGAATAAACGCACACAGCATGGCCTCTGCCCGAAAGCAAACACTACATGGTGCAAGTATGGTGTGAAGTAAATGGACAAAAACATACACATGCACATCCCATGTCAGAAACTGTTATGGTAGAACTGGAGCCAGTATATGGAGATCTTTCAGATTCTAAACTTCTGGAAAAATGTTTACACGGAAAAACAGAGAATCCGAAAGGAAGCTTCAATAGTTGTATTTGCGAATCCTTGCCAAAGACTTTTTTCGTTGGCACGTCTACTTTTCAGGTTGGTGTGATGGACGCCATATGTTTTAATGATGGAGTAACAAGCAGAATAAACACCAGGTGCAGACTAGGCAACAAAACGGGGGACAACAGGAAAAATGGGTTGTACGAGTGGAGAGGTATAGTGTCGCTGAAGCTGAAAAAGCTGTTGAAAGCATGACAAAGGAGGCCAGAATAACAAAGAAAAGAAAGAAAACTAAATAAGATGAAAAGTCATTCAGAATCAACAAGATTATGCAGCTACAATGTTTTGACATGTTATCACTGAGAAGAAAATGACATGCAAATCTTTAGTTTCAATTTCCCGTAATCAATGATTTTGCATACTTATATATTATTATTTCATCCAATATTAAAGTCACTGGGTGTTGTGTGATGTCCTTAGGTTAGTTAGGTTTAAGTAGTTCTAAGTTCTAGAGGACTGATGACCATAGCTGTTAAGTCCCATAGTGCTCAGAGCCATTTTGAACCAATATTAAAGCTATAAAAACAAAATTTTGTCTGAATAATAAAGTGCCTGCCTACACAGTGAACCACATTATTCTAAAATCTATAAAATATTTTAAGCTGTGGCATGTCGCCTGTTCTTAAATTATTTGCAGAAAAAATTGACTTCCAGAAGAACCTTTTTTGAAAAATACACTCCTGGAAATTGAAATAAGAACACCGTGAATTCATTGTCCCAGGAAGGGGAAACTTTATTGACACATTCCTGGGGTCAGATACATCACATGATCACACTGACAGAACCACAGGCACATAGACACAGGCAACAGAGCATGCACAATGTCGGCACTAGTACAGTGTATATCCACCTTTCGCAGCAATGCAGGCTGCTATTCTCCCATGGAGACGATCGTAGACATGCTGGATGTAGTCCTGTGGAACGGCTTGCCATGCCATTTCCACCTGGCGCCTCAGCTGGACCAGCGTTCGTGCTGGACGTGCAGACCGCGTGAGACGACGCTTCATCCAGTCCCAAACATGCTCAATGGGGGACAGATCCGGAGATCTTGCTGGCCAGGGTAGTTGAGTTACACCTTCTAGAGCACGTTGGGTGGCACGGGATACATGCGGACGTGCATTGTCCTGTTGGAACAGCAAGTTCCCTTGCCGGTCTAGGAATGGTAGAACGATGGGTTCGATGACGGTTTGGATGTACCGTGCACTATTCAGTGTCCCCTCGACGATCACCAGTGGTGTACGGCCAGTGTAGGAGATCGCTCCCCACACCATGATGCCGGGTGTTGGCCCTGTGTGCCTCGGTCGTATGCAGTCCTGATTGTGGCGCTCACCTGCACGGCGCCAAACACGCATACGACCATCATTGGCACCAAGGCAGAAGCGACTCTCATCGCTGAAGACGACACGTCTCCATTCGTCCCTCCATTCACGCCTGTCGCGACACCACTGGAGGCGGGCTGCACGATGTTGAGGCGTGAGCGGAAGACGGCCTAACGGTGTGCGGGACCGTAGCCCAGCTTCATGGAGACGGTTGCGAATGGTCCTCGCCGATACCCCAGGAGCAACAGTGTCCCTAATTTGCTGGGAAGTGGCGGTGCGGTCCCCTACGGCACTGCGTAGGATCCTACGGTCTTGGCGTGCATCCGTGCGTCGCTGCGGTCCGGTCCCAGGTCGACGGGCACGTGCACCTTCCGCCGACCACTGGCGACAACATCGATGTACTGTGGAGACCTCACGCCCCACGTGTTGAGCAATTCGGCGGTACGTCCACCCGGCCTCCCGCATGCCCACTATACGCCCTCGCTCAAAGTCCGTCAACTGCACATACGGTTCACGTCCACGCTGTCGCGGCATGCTACCAGTGTTAAAGACTGCGATGGAGCTCCGTATGCCACGGCAAACTGGCTGACACTGACGGCGGCGGTGCACAAATGCTGCGCAGCTAGCGCCATTCGACGGCCAACACCGCGGTTCCTGGTGTGTCCGCTGTGCCGTGCGTGTGATCATTGCTTGTACAGCCCTCTCGCAGTGTCCGGAGCAAGTATGGTGGGTCTGACACACCGGTGTCAATGTGTTCATTTTTCCATTTCCAGGAGTGTACATAAAACAACCAATTGTTAAAAGTTCCTGGCTTAATGTTTCAACAACTTAATAATTTAAAGAATAAAATTTGTGTTTTGAACAGACCGGAAGCGCATCGTAGATAAAATAAAAATTAAACGTAATTCAGTACATAAGATTAAAATCAATATTCAGTCCACTATGTATCCCATAGTTTTAATATTTTTTTCACATAGAGGTCACAATATAATAAATATTTGGTTTAGTTTTAATTTCAATATCTATTTAAGGTTTTGAGTTATTAAATTTCAAAAAACTAATAAAAACTACTGGTCTCGTCCCCTTAACTATTTCGAAAAGTTCAGATCTGTTTGTTGTTTTGAGGTCTAACAAGTAAGACGCTATCCTCGGCGGCTGAATCTCTATTTGCTCGAAGTAATTTTGGACACGGCGCTCAGAATAATGTCAGCACGAATCCCTGTCTATAGCACTTGTCCGGACAGAGCAGGAAAGTGGGCCGCTGGTCCAAGAGGAGCAAAATTCCGAGCTGGCACGCACGTTTTAGCAACAATGGACAGCGCCTCGTAGGCCCTACCGGTTGCTAAGTCTGTAGCTTGCGAATTGAAGTCTCTCCCTATTGAAATAGCGCCTTCAGGACGTATGCGGGATATTCTTCAAGTGCTCTCTGAATCGCCCTGCCACTGTAGCTACTGATGTACGTGGCCAATAAATGCCCCCGATTACCATGTATGAACTACCGCTGGTGCTTATCTTCACCTTGATTCTTTTACATTCTGAATCCGCAATAACCTCACTACATACTATGGAATTCTTTAGTTTTCTAAACTAAAAAACACCCACGTACACGTCTACGTACTCCGGTCGCTTCCTGCTCGTACTTCAGGCCTAACCTGCTCTGGAAGGATATTGAGATGAAGAAGGGGGGGGGGGGGGGAGGGAAGAGGGGCCCTAAAACTCTCAACACGATCGTGGAGGTCGAGGAATTTGTTTCCGATATCGTCGTAAAAACATTGAGTCTCTGCTCCAAACTAGGGGACCGCAATCGACTGTGGGTAAGATGCAAAAAGCAGCGGGTTGAGCTCGCGCTCGGCTTACGACGCTATGTACCTTCACCAGTCGAGTCAACCGCAGATATGTGTTAATAACAATACGTGGTACTCGCACCTGTTGCTAAGTCATGTGGGGGGAGAAGGGGGGGGGGATGAGTCACAGCCGTACGGCATTTCGCCATCCGTCCAGAGATATGGACCACAACTTTCCCCGATTCCGAAGGAACCAAGATGCCACAGCTTTCGCCACTGGTGCCTCAGTGTCGTTTCAGATTTGGCAGTGGTCTGAAGGCTGTCGAGCCTGCCGGAGTGGCCGAGCGGTTCTAGGAGCTACAGTCTGGAACCGCGCGACCGCTACGGTCGCAGGTTCGCATCCTGCCTCGAGCATGGGTTGTCCTTAGGTTAGTTAGGTTTTAGTAGTTCTAAGTTCTAGGAGACTGATGACCTCAGCAGTTCAGTCCCATAGTGCTCAGAGCCATTTGAACCATTTTTGAAGGCTGTCGACTGTTCCCAACGCAGCATCCAACTGCTTCCTGAGAGAAGCCGATTCTCCTTGTGTCAGCACTCAGTAAGCCACTGCCTATACGTTTCATACTGCGTAAAAAAAAGGAGTTATTTGTCAGGCTATGAATCGAAACATGTTGAATTTCGATTCCCAGTCAATCCTAGGAGTTTTATCTTCTGCGTTTCATTACTTTAACCTCTGGAATGTTTGTGATTGTTGTGGTCTTCAGTCCTGAGACTGGTTTGATGCAGCTCTCCATGCTACTCTATCCTGTGCAAGCTTCTTCATCTCCCAGTACCTACTGCAGCCTACATCCTTCTGAATCTGCTTAGTGTATTCATCTCTTGGTCTCCCTCTACGATTTTTACCCTCCACGCTGCCCTCCAATACTAAATTGGTGATACCTCGATGTCTCAGAACATGTCCTACCAACCGATCCGTTCTTCTAGTCAAGTTGTGCCACAAGCTCCTCTTCTCCCCAATTCTATTCAGTACTTCCTCATTAGTTATGGTATCTACCCATCTAATCTTCAGCATTCTTCTGTAGCACCACATTTCAAAAGCTTCTATTCTCTTGTTGTCCAAACTATTTATCGTCCATGTTTCACTTCCATACATGGCTACACTCCATACAAATACTTTCAGAAACGACTTCCTGACACTGAAATCTATACTCGATGTTAACAAATTTCTCTTCTTCAGAAATGCTTTCCTTGCCATTGCCAGTCTACATGTTATATCCTCTCTACTTCGACCATCATCAGTTATTTTGCACCCCAAATAGCAAAACTCCTTTACTACTCTAAGTGTCTCATTTCCTAATCTAATTCCCTCAGCATCGCCCGACTTAATTCGACTACATTCTATTATCCTCGTTTTGCTTTTGCTGATGTTCATCTTATACCCTCCTTTCAAGACACTGTCCATTCCGTTCAGCTGCTCTTCCAAGTCCTTTGCTGTCTCTGACAGAATTACAATGTCATCGGCGAACCTCAAAGTTTTTATTTCTTCTCCATGGATTTTAATACCTACTCCGAATTTTTCTTTTGATTTCTTCACAGCTTGCTCAATATAGAGATTGAATAACATCGAGGAAAGGCTACAACCATGTCTCACTCGCTTCCCAACCACTGCTTCCCTTTCATGTCCCTCGACTCTTATAACTGCCATCTGGTTTCTGTACAAATTGTAAATAGCCTTTCGCTCCCTGTATTTTACCCCTGCCACCTTCAGAATTTGAAAGAGAGTATTCCAGTCAACTTTGTCAAAAGCTTTCTCTAAGTTTACAAATGCGAGAAACGTAGGTTTGCCTTTCCTTAATCTAGCTTCTAAGATAAGTCGTAGGGTCAGTATTGCCTCACATGTTCCAATATTTCTACGGAATCCAAACTGATGTTCCCCGAGGTCGGCTTCTACTAGTTTTTCCATTCGTCTGTAAAGAATTCGCGTTAGTATTTTGCAGCTGTGACTTATTAAATTTTTATATTTTCTCCTTTCATCAATTAAATTCGATGTATCTTCTGTTACCCAAGGATTTCTACTAGCCCTCGTATTTTTACCTACTTGATCCTCTCCTGCCTTCACTACTTCATCCCTCAAAGCTACCCATTCTTCTTCTACTGTATTTCTTTCCCCCATTCTTGTCAATTGTTCCCTTGTCCTCTCCCTGAAACTCTGTGCAACCTCTGGTTTAGTCAGTTTACCCAGGTCCCATCTCCTTAAATTCACCCCTTTTTGTAGTTTCTTCAGTTTTAATCTACAGTTCATAACCAACAGATTGTGGTCAGAATCCACATCTGCCCCTGGAAATGTCTTACAATTTAAAACCTGGTTCCTAAATCTCTGTCTTACCATTATATAATCTATCTGAAAACTGTCAGTATCTCCAGGCTTCTTCCATGTATACAGCCTTCTTTCATGATTCTTGAACCAAGTGTTAGCTATGATTAAGATATGCTCTGTGCAAAATTCTACCAGGCGGCTTCCTCTTTCATTTCTTAGCCCCAATCCATATTCACCTACTACGTTTCCTTCTCTCCCTTTTCCTACTGACGAATTCCAGTCACCCATGACTATTAAATTTTCGTCTCCCTTCACTATCTGAATAATTTCTTTTATTTCATCATACATTTCTTCAATTTCTTCGTCATCTGCAGAGCTAGTCGGCATATAAACTTGTACTACCGTCGTAGGCGTGGGCTTCGTATCTATCTTGGCCACAATAATGCGTTCACTATGCTGTTTGTAGTAGCTTACCCGCATTCCTATTTTCCTATTCATTATTAAACCTACTCCTGCATTACCCCTATTTGATTTTGTGTTTATAACCCTGTAGTCACCTGACCAGAAGTCTTGTTCCTCCTGCCACCGAACTTCACTAATTCCCACTATATCTAACTTTAACCTATCCATTTCCGTTTTTAAATTTTCTAACCTACCTGCCCGATTAAGGGATCTGACATTCCACGCTCCGATCCGTAGAACGCCAGTTTTCTTTCTCCTGATAATGACATCCTCTTGAGTAGTCCCCGCCCGGAGATCCGAATGGGGGACTATTTTACCTCCGGTATATTTTACCCAAGAGGACGCCATCATCATTTAACCATACAGTAAAGCTGCATGCCCTCTGGAAAAATTACGGCCGTAGTTTCCCTTTGCTTTCAGCCGTTTGCAGTACCAGCACAGCAAGGCCGTTTTGGTTAGTGTTACAAAGCCAGATCAATCAATCATCCAGACTGTTGCCCCTGCAACTACTGAAAAGGCTACTGCTCCTCTTCAGGAACCACACGTTTGTCTGGCCTCTCAGCAGATACCCCTCCGTTGTGGTTGCACCTACGGTACGGCTGTCTGTATCGCTGAGACACGCAAGCCTCCCCACCAACGGCAAGGTCCATGTTTCATAGGGGGGGGTGGGGGGGGGAGCTGGATTTTTGTTAACGTTAAAAATGATGAGTCACACTGCGCTGCGGAGTCCACTTCAGACTGGAGGTTCCCTATGACTAACTGCGTAAGTATGTTCAAGAGTTGGAGGAACGCAACACTACACCAAAAGTGTTCACAGTAGTGTTCAAAGAGTCCTTAGGGGTGATGATAGCTTTACTAATTGAAAATGTAACATCCTTTGGCAAACTTTAAGTGCAATGAAAATCTTAACAGGAACACCAAATATCATTCTACAGCAAAACCATGTCCCGGTCCACACAGCAACTATCGTGATACTGGATTTGCTGACGCGTAATACATATTACTTTTCCACTATATGATTTGTCAATTTCATGCACCTGCAATGGAAGACTTTAGTGCGTAATTGACAAAGGAATGGGACTGACTGATTCAAAACTGTTCAGTAACTGTAGGACGAATAAGGCTTCCATGGCCGGTGTTTAAATTTTTTGTGATTTTAATTGTGTGGTGTAACACGCCACTTCGATAGAGCCTATACAATGACGTGTCCACTGAATGGACTTTCGTCATTATTCCTAACAAAGTGTCATTGAAGAGCACGTTCACTTAAATGAAATACAACTTTTTTATCTGTATAATTGCCTTGACGTTTGTCTCGTTGTCTTCTTATCAGGAATATGACTGTGACCACAGGTCTTGACTGTGCGAAAGATATTTACCAATTCCAGGGTTGTGAATATTCGAATGAATCACTGACTACCAAGTGAAATAAAATGTCTACCGTTTTAACTTTGGTATTTTTCAAGTCTTGAGGTATCAGACTGACAATATTTAACACACGTTCGCTCTGTTTATCCACTAGTCCAAAGCAAACATGTCGCCTTTTTACAGTGTAACAAAACATGGCTTGATTCTATTACACGATAATTTCCCGCTAAGTGCCTTCAAGAACAAGTGTAAAGATAACATTAGAGGCGAAGAGGTTTAGATGATTTACATCGTTATCAAAGACGGTATTTCGATTAATTGATACTTATTGTAGCAAAGCTTAGAAAAATTAAATTTACAAATGATCATGCTAAAGCTTCGAAATTATTATAATTACGTAAAATATACATGGTTATGTCTGAAAAATGAGTATTAGTTAAACAAAATTTTGTATGAATTTTTATGCGTATTAATGACACTACCGATACGCATTGGCATCGAAGATTTCAGAATATGTATCGAGACTGATTGCATCACAACGGGCACTAGACAGCGGCCTAAGTCATGTTTCAGTGCCCAACGTTTCCTTTGTCTCCTAGTGTTGTAGACAACTTTCAGAGACCAAAAAAATTTTGTTAGCTGTTTTTCGAAATAAAATAAAGTCAGCTAGCCCAACTGTTTATTCCTAACCCGAAAAAGGTCTGGTAATGACGTCATCCAACCGCTGCCGCAGATAGCCAAATCACGCCTGCGTGTGTTATGGAGCTTGTACAGCAGGAAAGCTGGTGCTGTTTGCTGTTCTTAATACTAACGTCCACAACTAAACTAATTACAGTCCTTTCTTTGCTGCGGAAGTATTTTTAGTTTTGAATATCTATGCCTTTTCTGTACTTCGCGCCATGTTGATGACTGGGCTCTGATAAAAACGCAGTATCAGAGAATCGAATTTGGTAATTTCCAGGTCTTAATACACAATCTTCTACTGCTGATTTATCCGCGTTTTTCAGAAAACAATTGCTCTTGTGTACTTTAAGCAAAGTATTAGTCCTTTCTCAATAGTCCCCATACACAGTTGAAAGCATGTGCAAGGAATTTTGTACACTTCTGCGGTGGCAAGTCCGTCCTTCACAGTGTCCAAATATTGACGCACCTTTCTTGCCGATTTAAACAACGTACCAATACCGTGTCTTCTTACCATGATCCTGGTGCGACCTGTGATTGTTTTAACAAATGAGACGAAAACTTTCACTTTCGTTGGTTCTTTTTCACCGGCTGCTTCAGATCTTTTAGGACGTAGTGATCTCTTTATCTTTTTGTCAGGATAACCATTTCTTCCGAAAGTAATTCTTAAGTGATTGCGCTCTTCCTCCAAGTACTGTGGCGCACCAGGTTAAAAGAATCTACATGGAGGAGTCTTGTACCTTGGTACACTTTTCGCCACTAAACATCCCTCATTACTTTTTTAAATAATGGCATTCACCTCTAATTTGCTTCTATCTTTTTCTGAAATTTCTTAAATTACTCCGGAAAAATTAAGGTTTTTGTTCCTAATGTGAAAACATGTTTCTAGGTGCAACGTGGCCATGTTCTTAGGAGCAAATATTCAATTGAAATTTAAAAGCGTTGCAATCGAGAAAATCTTGTCAGTACTGTTTTTAATAGTCTATCTGTTAAATTATTATTCTATTAAATTATTATTATTAAATTATAATAGTCTATCTATTAAATTATTATTAATAATCAGCAAGTGAAGTTAAACTAAGCAGAAGTAATATCAAAAACTCGTAACAAGTTAATACACTTTGAAAAAGAATCTCTAACACAAATCTCCATTTTCAAGACAGATAAAAATAAACTCAGTTCATTTCCAAGTAACACATGCTCCAGCGTAAAAGACCTTCTTCTGTTTTAAGGTACAGGATAGTTTTCTACCGATGAAGTACGCCTTCAACTGTCCACACGCTATACGGGCAAATCATCCGCAATTTGCACCGCAGATATTGCGGAATTGGGAAGTGCTATTGATGTGCGGTTTTTACAGAATTTATTGGTAGTCAGGGGCTTGCACTGTTAATCAATGAACTATAATAATTCTTAGAAAGTATTTTTGTACAAATATACGCTCTTTTTAATGGAACATGCCTATTGACACTAACAAAACTAAAATTAGGGTAAATTAGAATGCCAGCTGCGTTTGTTGCAGGATTCTAGTGCGAGTAGTTTAAGAGATATCGTATGCTGCACAATTTTCACACCGACACTTCTTTGTGCCATTCGTAGTTGGTATGTGCAATGTTATATTTGCTTACAATATGATTGTGTGTTCCCGGAGTGCACTGCGACATGCTGGTCACTTATTATGTGACAGTCCAAGCAGCAGGTCGCGAGCGGACGATGCGATTAACCAACGAAGAAAAAGGAGACACGCTCGTGGTGTAGTAAGAATACAGTTCGTTGTTGTACGGTGTATGCGGCAAAATATCCCAATAGACGTCAACCATCTCGGCAATTATTTGTCATCTTCTTCAACCAGTTTCGTGACAGTGGTAGTGTAACACCTAGACAATGTAGCAGTGGGAAGCAATTGGTGACAGAAGAAGGACAAATTAATGTTCTTGCTGCTGTCGCGCCATCGCACGAGGAAGTTGCATGACTCAGGCAACTGTGCTACACATTCTCCATCGACTTAGGTACCATCCCCATCACATCTCTCCATCATGAGCTGCGTGGAAACAATTATGAGAATCGTGTTAACGTCTGTACATGGGCATTAAGAGAGCATACTCCAGATGTATCTTGTTTAGTGATGAAGCCACATTTATCAATCATGGCCAGGTAAACCGCCGAAACATACTCTATTGGCTTAGTCAGGTGAAACGTTAGCGTCCATGCACTGTCAACGTGTGGAGGGGATAGTTAACCGTCAGCTCATAGGCCGGTTTTTCATAAACAGAACACTTTACTCGCACAAGTATCGCAGCCTCCTAAAAGACCATTTTACAGGATGTTGGAACCATTCCTCTGCAGATTAGGGGCGGCCTATGGTACCAACTTGATGGCTGTCCAGCCAATAGTGCACGAAGTACTGCAGCATGTCTTGTTTGCATTTCGCTGGACTGTACGCAGAGGAACTGAACCTTGGATGGCCTCTTCCCCTGGTTTGACGCCTGACGCTTCTTTCTGTGTGGAAAGCTGAAACACGCTGTCTACAAAGACGTACCAACTACACTCGATGATATGACTGCTCGGACGTCTCCGCTCAAACGCTAGCAGTGGGCAGCGATTGTTCCATACCAGACTCGAAGCGTGGATTGCTTCTACCGGTGGTCATTTTGAATACAATCTGTGACGGTGTATTGTCTCGTTACTGCTCGGAATCCACATAACTAACGTATATAATTTTGTTGTCCTTTAGTGTGCGCTACCACAGGAATTGTACAAGTGTTGGTATGGGAACGTTTCAAATTACAATATCTCGTAAACGACTCGCATAGAATCTAGCAATAAACACTACTGACATTCTAATTTATCCTACTTTTAGTTCGTTATGTCAAAGACACTGCTTCATTTCAAAATTTATATTTGTACAAAAATACACTTTGTAAGTATTATTACGTCCTCTTACTGGCTAAAAATACGAGACTCTGACTAAGAAACAACTCTGTGAAAACCACACATCAGTAGCACTTCCCATTTCCGCAATATTTGCCGTGCATGTTTTAGGCAATTCATCCTGTATAAATGGTTCTAAATATACAACACTTTACTCACCATAGAATTGTGTACTTGAAGAATTAACAACATATTCCAAAAAGCTTCAATATATTACACATAACTTAGTTGTGTACAACGCGAAATACACACATCAAAAAAAGTTTTTCATCACCTCGGCTCCGATATTCCGGAACTTGTACAGAAAACAGGAATAAAGATCAACATAAACATAATTTCCGCCCTTTTTATTGCTCATGAAAATCGCACATTGCATGTTGTACCACCAAACGGCGAGACCTTCAAAGGTGGAGGTGCAGTTTGCCATACACATCGGTACTTCTAATGCCCAGTAGCATGTCCTCTTGCTTTGATGCATGCCTGTATTCGTCGTGGCATACTATCCACAAGTTCATCAAGACACTGTTGGTCCACATTGTCCCACTCTTCAACGGCGATTCAGCTTTGATCCCTCAGAGTGGTTTGTGGGTCATGTCGTCCATAAACAGCCCTTTTCAATCTATCCCAGGCGTGTTCGATAGGGTTCATGTATGGAGAACATGCTAGCCACTTTAGTCGAGCGATGTCGCTATCCTCCACTTTGCTACACTCGCTGGACAGTGTGTCTAAGGCGTTCAGCCTGACTGGGTTGCCTTCAAACACGTCTCCAACGATTGGCTGGTTGAAGGCACATGCGACACTCATCGGTAAGGAGAACGTGATGCCAATCCTGAGCGGTCCATTCGGCATGTTGTTGGGCCCATCTGTACCGCGCTGCGTTGTGTCATGGTTGCAAAGATAGACCTCGCCATGGACGTCGGGAGTGAATTGCGCATCATGCAGGCTATTGCGCAAACTTTGAGTTGTAACGCGATGTCCTGTGGCTGCACGAAAGGCATTATTCTACATGGTGTCGTTGCTGCCAGGGTTCCTCCGAGCCATAATCCGTAGGTAACTGTCATCCACTGCAGTAGTAGCCCTTGGGCGGCCTGAGTGAGGCATGTTATCGACAGTTCCTATGTCTCTGTATCTCCTTCATGTCCGAACAATATCTCTTTGGTTCACTCTGAGACGCCTGGACAATTCCCCCTTTGAGACCCCTTCCTGGCACAAAGTAACAATGCGGACGCAATCGAACCGCGGTATTGACCGTCTAGGCATGGTTGAACTAGAGACAACTCGAGCCGTGTACCTCCTTCCTGGTGGAGTGACTGGAACTGATCGGCTGTCGGACCCCCTCCGTCTAATAGGCGCTGCTCATGCATGGTTGTTTACATTTTTGGGCGGGTTTAGTGACAACTCTGAACAGTCAAAGGAACTGTGTCTGCGATACAATATCCACAGTCAACGCCTGTCTTCAGGAGTTATGGGAACCGTGGTGATGTAAAACTTTTTTTGATCTGTGTATTTACAAATGCTGCGCAAAGTGCAACCTTATTTCTAACAACATAAAAACTCTAGAAAGGAGCGATACTAACTGTGATGATCTCTTGTGCAAATTCCTTCGTGTGATTCTAAAATCAGTCACTAGACCAAAGTACGCAACGTAAAACGTCAAGTGTACCTAGGTACACTAGCTTTTAGACACTACACTCACCCCTATGATAAAGTGTATTGCTTTCTCTTCAGCGGAATAAGTAAGCCCGCGCTGAAACTGACTTCTTGCTACGTCGGTGCTTTAGTTGATGAAATTTCTTCTACTGAAACAGACCTATAGCAATAGTCTCGCTATAGTAGTAGGATTAATTCATACTTTGCGATCCATCATGAAACATAATTTATTTAAGTATTTCAGGAGGTGGAATCGCGCACACGAATAGAAAGAATTATTTAGAAGGAGCCGTCAGATCTTTGACTGATGAGCATTTACGTTTTTTGTGGTTCTCCTATTGCCTTCAGGAGGCTTAAACAATAGATTGATTTATCTCCTGAGCCAAACTATGTTTTAATGAGTATTTTTGGACTTCTCGTTATTCACTGAAAAGTGAAAAGTAAGAAATGCTTCGCAAGGGGATTTATGATCAACAGGGGAATGTGGCTATTTGCTGGACGTGTTCAGTTTAATAAAGAATAGTGGTTGGGTGGACAATTTTTGAATTCTATGTAAATCTGTACATAAGCTTACAATTTGATTATAATGTTACGATGCTTAACGTGCAGACTATCACATCAGTTAAGTCTCGCTTGTCTAATGATTCATCTACATCTATATTTACATCTACATCTACATGGATACTCTGCAAATCACATTTACGTGCCTGGCGGAGGGTTCATCGAACCACCTTCACAATTCTCTATTATTCCAATCTCGTATAGCGTGCGGGAAAAACGAACACCTATATCTTTCCGTACGAGCTCTGATTTTCCTTATTTTATCGTGGTGATCGTTTCTCCCTATGTAGGTCGGTGTCAACAAAATATTTTTGCATTCGGAGGAGAAAGTTGGTGATTGGTATTTCGTGAGAAGATTCTGTCGCAACGAAAAACGCCTTTGTTTTAATGATGTTCAGCCCAAATCCTGTTTCATTTCAGTGACACTCTCTCACATATTTCGCGATAATACAAAACGTGCTGCCCTTCTTTGAACATTTTCGGTGTACTCCGTCAATCCTATCTGGTAAATAATCCCACCATCAATGTTATAAAAGAGGACGGACAAGCGTAGTGTAAGCAGTGTCCTTAGTAGAGCTGTTACATTTTCTAAGTGTCCTGCCAATAAAGCGCAGTCTTTCGTTAGCCTAGCCGGCAAAATTTTCTGTGTGTTCCTTCCAAATGAAGTTGTTCGTAATTGTAATTCCTAGGTATTTAGTTGAAATTACAGCCTTTAGATTTGACTCATTTATCGTATAAGCGAAGTTTAACGATTTCCTTTTAACACTCATGTGGATGACCTCAAACTTTTCGTTATTTAGGGCCAATTACCAATTCCAATATTTTGGTGTTTTGGGCTCTCGAATGGAAGATAATGGTTTATTTTCCTATACTGGTATAGTTTTCTTTACATAGATTACCCTTTGTTTAAAACAAAGGACGCGACTGCTAGAAAATTAAGAATTTCGTTACTGATTGTTCAGAGATGTTATTGGTGCGTTTCTGAATGTTAGGTCGGTGTTGTATCCCAGAAATTTGGCAAGTACATTATGAACACTTACAAAATCCTTACAACTTAAAAAGATAAATACATTACGTGGTAAATATGTCTGGCATTTATTTACAACTTATGTAAAGACAAATGATAATTTCGGGAAATAACTTCCGATAGAAGTGCAACTCAGATCTGAAGCTGTAGGAAAACAGCACTTCCTGACGAATTCTTTAGATACTCACGCGATGCGGTGTTATTCTCGGACCTTGTTCTCGGATTGTTGCTGCCCTTGCCATCTAGCGGTAGCCTTTCGAACTCGATGCTCTGGCGCGCTGCCTGCTGGAGAGGAGCGCCGGATTGCCGCTGCGGCGCTCTTTTTAACTTCACCTGAGGAGAGACGCGCCTCAACGAAATAATGTTCTCCGCTGCTATTGTTTAACGGTTGCAGTAATTAGCTTTATTTTGTTTTGCTATTCGAAAGAACATTTAGTTCTTTGCAAGAACGGTGGGTTTGTGACCGGCAGCAAAACAGAAATGAAAAGTGTACGTTCGAAAAATGTATTTCCCTGATATCTAACGCAACATATTATAAAACGAACGTAGGCTATAATGTATCGCCTTATTAGGTTCTCTGCTGACAAGTTCACTCAATACCGTCATCAATTACAAAACGCAGCAGGACATGGCTAGGAGACGAAATCGTAAAACCTCAGCGTATAAGAATTAAGTTGCGTCCAGGACGTTGTATTCACAAATCTCTGATTTATTTCTTATTAAAAAATTGTTACCCCCCTGTCTCCTGTTTCATAAATTTAATTTGCACACGGTAACGAAAATAAAAGGTAGATAGTGATTTATGGACACATACCACGCCTGGAGACGCAGTTACTCAGACACTGGAGTTGTATTCGGCTGTAGCGATATAGATCATTCGAGATGAATTCCAGAATATTTTATAACAAAGCCTACTGCTTATAACAAGGCCATAATTTTGTCTAAGGTACAGGCACCACGAATTAATGTGGGTCAGTTCTAAACAAGAATCTTTATTTACGTACCGTGAGCTAACAAATAGATATAGTTTATTCTTAGGTCAGAAATAAAAATTCGGATTTGCCAACTCGTTCATTCTACACATTACTACATCAGCACGGCTGCGTACTTTGGTTTTAATGCAGAAGTTCCGGTGAATTAAGATGAGATTTCTCTTTGTGCATCGCAAATGAAAACGCAATACAGTCAGCAGTTAGTAAATATCTACGTTTTTTAAATGCAGTTGTTATGACAAGTTAGGAAGAAATAACGTGTAACGGAATGTCTAAATACGTGTGGACAGATAAATAACACTTAAACATATGTGGTTTTAAACACATCTAAAAGACAACGTACATTTTCTATAGTTAGTTATATTCTACTGTGTATCATGATATCAGCTGGTTAGACAACCAAAAGATTACCTGGTCTGTAGGTTAAGTAATACGATAGTCAGCCTATATTCTGAATACAGGAAGTCTTACATCAATAGACAGGAATATGGAACTAGTTTTAGTGGCCACTAGTGACGATACTGAACCTTAATTAATTATTGAATTATGTTTTTGTTGCTGACTTATTCAACCCATCTACTAATTCTCTCGGACATGATAGTAGTTTGTTGATGGGTACAAACAATGCCTGCTAACTGACTCCTGTACGCCTTGACGCACGTTATAACATATTTGACCGTAAATAGCTTCCTCTGTTATCACTACTAATACTCTGGAGTAGTGCAAGTTTCTAGGCCCAACAGTTATCGTACATGTTTTACAGTTTAAATAAATGCAGACCTGATGTTTTACCCTGATATTACCTTCACAACTTCCATAACACGTACACATCCACAGTTACACTCAATTAAACTTACATATTGCGCACTAAGCTCTGCACATGGCTTACGCAGGGGATGGACAAAAATATGGGGCATTGCAAACACAACAGATTACAATGCCTAATACAGTGTAGTAAAACCTTTGACGTTCACAACAGCTTCCAGTCATCTCAGAATTGATAAAATATTATTTACGGTTTTCAAGGGAATCTAATACTTCTCTTACTGCATAATAGCGGCAAGTTGAGATAACGATGATAGAGGTGGATAGCGGTCACCCGAAAGTAGATCACAAGGGCTCAGTAAACTTGAGAACTGGCGACTGCCATGGTGAGGACCATCCTAAAGCTCGCAAAACCAGTTCTGGACGATCCGATCCGTGTGAACGGCGTTGTGTAGTCTTGGAACACAAAATCACCAACAGGGACAAACATTATGCTATAGGGTGGATCTGATCAGCATAAATGATCAACTCGTGCTTGGCAGTAGCGTGGCCTTGCAAAGTAGCCATGGAACCCACGGAATACCGCGATATGGCTGCCCAAATTATCACCGAATCCCAGCTACGTTGTTTCGGTGCTGACAGAGTTCGCGAGTGCGACATTCAGATCTGCTGCGACTTTTGCGGGTGACGTCCTCCTACTTTTCGTCACAGTTCTCTTCAGCGACCGTCAGTCACGATCAGTCAACACCCACTTTCGTCGCGTTGTGACTTGGCGGATGATGTTTCTCCGCTTTCCCTGTATGCGGCATAAATCTTCGATACAGTGCCTCTTGAAACACCAAACACTTCGGCTATCTTGATTGCGAAAGCACCCGCCACCCGAGTACCAACGATTCGCCCATATATGAGTTCATTTAGCTCCAACATAATGCATTCACAGCTATACAGTACACTGTTCCGACCATGACTGACGCTTGCAACGCATTGACATTGCACAGTTGCTTTTTGTGGTGTCACCGCCAGACACCACACTTGCTAGGTGGTAGCCTTTAAATCGGCCGCGGTCCATTAGTACATGTCGGACCCGCGTGTCGCCACTGTCAGTAATTGCAGACCGAGCGCCACCACACGGCAGGTCTAGAGAGACTTACTAGCATTCGCCCCAGTTGTACAACGACTTTGCTAGCGACTACACTGACGAAGCCTTTCTCTCAATTGCCGAGAGACAGTTAGAACAGCCTTCAGCTAAGTCCATGGCTACGACCTAGCAAGGCGCCATTAGCCTTACAGTGCTTGTATTTAAAGAGTGTCATTTGTATCGTCAAGAGCGATGTACCACAATGATGGATTAAAGTTAAGTATTACAGCAGCTACGTACTTTTCTTTATAGCATTCATTACGTATCCTGTTTCAGACCTCACGCCAGCCGGCGTGTGTAACGCGTGCATTTCGGCTACTTCCGAGTGGCGTGGCTGTCTTGTTACGCCACAACACTTTTCGTGGTCAAATGCAACAGCGTCACCTGCAAGGTTGGCTATCAGCTGCATTGATGTTCAAACGTGGATCTCTCGTGGTGTTCCCATGTTTTTATCCAGTCGCTATAGGAGTCTATTCGGGAGAGAGAAGGGAGTTACACTAGAAGTATGCAAATAACGAGTACAGTTACGCATTTATACGTTTCTGTACCTCAGTGACTAGACGTTTACATAAGTGCCTTACACAGACAAATTCGTACTGTAGTCGAAGGCTTCTGATTTCAAGTAGTAACGTTACAGCGTTATTGGAAGCATACATAAATCAGTGTACTATTGCCAGTTATCTGTCCATTACGAATCAGGTGCTGCGAGTATACAAATACAAACGTTTGTAATTGAAGAACGGATTGTTCTTTCATGAAGAGTTAAATGGGCAGTGACAGTTACAGAAAATTGCTCTAACATAATTACTTTTGTTATTATGTAATGAAGTACGCCTGAAGAAATATTTTTCAAAGCATAAACTTCGCTTATTTTATTCTGCTAAATGCGTTTCCTGTTATGTCACAGCGTCGTCAAGCATGTTGTGAGAAAACACCCCGGAGTTGTTGAAGAGACTTGCACACGACGTTCCTGTACCGTTTTGCGATTTATTATCATTAAACACTTTTACAGAAAAATATTTTTTTGCCTAGTACTAAACACACAGAAAACAAAGAACAAAGATATACAATTAGGCACCTGTTGCGTTATTCAGCAGGATAGGTCATGCTGTCATGACCTGTTTTACTTGTTAACCTATGAAATGGAATGTTCTTATTACCAGGTTAATGCTGTATTTTAGTAAAAGTACATGATGGCTTACTGATCACTCAGTGGTGCCAGTACCGTACTATGTCACCAGAGAAGTTAGCAGAGGCCAGTAAATAGGGTGGGAAGGCAATTACTGTAGTCGCAGTGCCTCACTGCAGAGAATGTACTCGTTACTATTAATTCAGTAGCATTCGCTCAGTATACAGAAAGCAATTATTTGAAAGAAATATGGATCAAGAAAAATGTGTTTAATGAGGGGACCAGAAGAAAGGGAAAAAACTGTATGGCAAATAAAAGTTGTTGTGTGACGCTTTTGTGTTATACGGAACACTAAAGATTGTGGCAGCTGAAACTGTTGGTGTCAGAAAGAGGACGCTGTCTGGTGTGGACAGATGACTGTGGACTGAAAATAATATGAAGGAAGTATTTGGCTGTGTCACTGAGCCGTGAGAAGTCATTACGAAGTCTTTGCGTAAGCTTTTGAATGAATTATTTAGATTGTCTGAGATAGTAGAAATAATTATTCGAGAATCCTGTTAAGCAACATAAAGACAGGAACACGTCTGAACCGATAATATATAGAAAAGAAAGTAGCCTATACAGTATGAGATTCTTCTAGTTCATTGGACTTTGATCTTCCAGCAAAGATAATCGATACGTTGTTGAAGAGGGAATTTTATCGGCGAAACAGCTGTAATTTTCAAATATGAGATAGAAGTAGAAGAAAATATTAAAAAAAATTCTAATTCTTGCTTAGGAGTAACTGTCAGTTTCTGTAAACCGATATCACAACAAGAACACAGAGCAGAATATTCATTAGAAACTTCTAGCACCTATGATGAGAATATTAGGGACAAATAGCTTTAAATCAACAAAAAATTAAGAAGCCACAAATTATCACCCGAGAGTTGTAATATGGATTTACGTCATACTGCATAGGGTTGGTGTTGCCTTCGATTCTTTCCTACCCGCCCCCCTCCCCCCGCTTCCCCATCTCTCCCCGCCCCCCTCGGCCATCACCGAAAAAAAAAAACCCCTTCCCGTTCTCATCCTTGTTGTCGCTACCTTTTAGTTACATTAAAGGTCGTGGTGTCAACGATAACACTACAACTGCTCGCATTCAGAGGAATTACTAATTTATTACCTTTGCGTTCCGTTGCCTCCGACACTACTGAATAACACTCGTCACAACACCCGGAATTCGTCATTAAGACCAACCGTACATTGATTGTAATTTTTTTTAGTATTAGGATTAAAACCACAGTTATTTTGTGTACGTATGTACTTCTATGGATGTTCATTTGAAACTATGTCGATGTGCTACGTTTTTCCGGAACAGCCACTCCTTGAGAGATTTGAAGATTAATTACTGAAAGCACACTTCCACACACAGTCTCCATTTCAGTCTTAGAAAACAAAATTATGGAATTCTTTGGACAATTATATTTAATTTCTAAGGCGGGCAAGATAATAAAACAAGTAGTAAAATTAACAAGGTCATAAAAGAATTGGATGAAACTGGTTACAATCCTTGACAGATGTGTACGCGTCCAGCAGATATATTTCTGGAAATGCTTGGAAACAAGGTGCCATGAAATAAGGAGATTAAATAATAACAAATTTTATTTTTGACGAAGCATATCTAACTAAATATACTTGTTAAATTTATCGAAATTTTGTTGCAAAGTCATTATATTTTGTACTCATGTGATTCAAGTACACTGAATAAATTATTATTATCTATGTAAATCTATATAAAATTACTTTCATTGTTGCAGTCAACAGTGGAATTGGAAGAACGTATGTTCGAGATGGTTTAACTAAATAAATAGCCGTATTTAGTTTAGGAATAGAGATATTCTGTATTTGTAAATGAAGTTAACTAAAGCTTAATTCAATTTTTCAGATATTTACCTTAGCCGAGCTGAAGAAGATACGAATCGAAAGCTATTGTCATATTGCGATGGACTCTTTTACAGCCAGGTAACCTTATTATCTTAAACCGTCTTGTTTTCATTAGTATAGCTATCTTCTATTAATTGTTATATGAAGCTGATATTAATTTGTAATAATACAAGGAATTTAAAACAAGTTGTGAAGTATCTGTTTATTCAGTCCATCAATGCAGTGCTTCATGTAGTTTGAACTTGATACGTAACTATAAAAATGATGTATGCTTGCCTGTTTTCATTTACTTGCGTATTTTCCTGAAGGTAACAGTTTGTATTGTGAACGACTGTAACTGCCTGTTGATTCACTTTTTGTTTTCAGTACTTATTACAGATCTATACTTAGAAATCAGTGCCTAGAACTCATTTTCCGTTACCAGTTTGGTATAACTGTCAGTATGGTGAAGAAAAGAAACAACAATAAGATTTGTTGCAATAATGACTGAGTGGACGATGTGCCCTATTCTACACCTTATTTTAGATCTATGTGACGATGTTGTGCTGATTATATTTATATGTTTTGACGATGCCATTATGGCCTTAACACTTTAGGACATGGTGTAAAAAAGATCTGAGGATGGTCATTACAGACCGAAACCGGCCATCGTCTAAAGAATTGATATTGTGATCAAAAACGGGAATAAAAAACATTAGATTTATTACAGTTTATGAGTCGAGGACGACTGGAGACATTTTTCATCGTACACCGTCTTTAAGAGTTGTAAATACCCAGTAAGCAATGATTTATATAAAAAACTTTAACACATGCAAGAGCATTCAAAATAACAGTACTGCAATTCTGAACTATCACACGAGAAAAAAAGTAAGAGAAATAATTCAATTTCTAAAGTTTCTCCAAATAGTATAAACATTTACTTGAAAAGCAAACAGTTACTCCAATTAAGAGATGCTACAACATACATTACTTCTCTACTTTAACTACTAGACAGCAGTTTTTAAAAAATATGATTTACTTTTTGTATAATATTTAATGAGTTATCAAATACACTTAATTCCACTTAAGATATGTGCTAATTAGACAATTTACTACATTACTTAAATATTCCATCCTATCGTTGCTAAAACCACAACAAAATAATATACATTCTTAAATAATTTTTCTTCGTAATACAAGACAAACATATAAATGTATGCAAACAAATATGTGTGAACTGGCACATAAAAATTAACACGGGAGTTTGAGAAAGTAATTTTCAAACGATGGTATTACAGTTTTTCAGTGATGAACAGACTGAACATGTTTCTGTTTTGTGGCTGCTATCTTAATTTTAAACAGCATATTGTGAATACGTTGGCTTATCGAAGTTGCAGCAGACGATTTTCGTTGCAGCAGGATCTCCGCATGAAATTTCATCACTACCTTTCTCCTCTGAATGCAAAAAAATATTTTGTTGGCGCCTTCCTACGTAGGGAAATAAGAGAAATAAGAGCTCCCAAGGAAAAATTTAAGTGTTCGTTTTCCTGTGCGCCGTTCGAAAGTGGAATGATAGTGAAACAGTGTGAAGGTGGTTCTGCCAGGCACTTAATTGTGAACTCCTGGGTAATCGTGCAGAGGTAGACACAGTATGAAATTTAATACCCAGTTCAGCAAACCTTTCTGTTTAGGACATTGCTTACAGCTTACAGACTCGCAATCCTCTTCACCAACGCATTTAAGACACTAAAATGGAGTAGACAAGCTCAATAAGAACATACAAGCTCTCGTAGAATTTTCATCTCTTGAGCTGCAAGCCTTAAGTTTTGTGTTAAATTGAAAGATCATTGTTTTGATCTAAGTATACTCGTGCTTTGCTTAGCTTTTCTTTTCTATTCTGAAATTTTGTCGACTTTTCTACCAACATCTCATTTTGTATTAGGAGACCACTATGTAGAAAATAGTCTCCTTAGCAATGGACTAGGAAGTGTATGGTAAATATAAAGACATTCATGCAGTGGAATTGTCTTAACAATGCCTGAAGCATTCAGAATTAAAATCAATCATAAATGTAACTTCTATGTTTTCAGGTACTTGTCTTTGTTTATATATGTCCGAAAAACTACGATACATTGAAAAACTGTCAAAATATTAATGAATAAACACTACACCACAATTTCTTGGTGATATTGAGCGAAGAATTCACGGATCCCGTTTCAAAGAAATGCTTCAGTTTTTTTAATGTTATACAGTAATACCTGTTCTTTCATATCTGAGCCACCTTTCGGTTCTTCCAGGATGTAAATTTTCTTAGCTTTTCTCGTTCTATTTAAGAGGCAAAAATTTTTTATCTTTAGAAGAATCACTTATTACTATGACAAGTCACAAGTCACATCATGTCGATCGACCAAGAGAGCTAGTTCAGTGACTAATGTAGTGGGAAGAACGGGATAGAATTCATTTCCGGGTGTAATGATATGCTTTCTGTAATTTCTACCACTGCATCAGCATATACATACTCCGCAAGCCACCATAAGGGGGTTTAACTGCAAGTCATTCACTTTCCTGTTGAACTCGCAAAGAGCAAGAGGAGAAAAACTACCTGTATGCTTTCTTACGAGCCCTGAGTTCCATCGTCTTCGCGATCTTTAATAGCAGTAGGATCATTCTGTAGTCCGTAGCTAAAGCCGGTTCTCTAAGCTTTCTCAATAGTATTTCGCGAAAAGAACAGTGTCTTCCGTCCAGAGATTCCCATTTTACCTGCGCGTTGATCGAACCTACCGACTACTTAAACCTAACTAACCTAGGGACGTCACACATATCCATGCCCGAGGCAGGATTCGAACCTGCGACCGTAGCGGTCGCGCGGTTCCAGACCGTAGCGCCTAGAGCCGCTCGGCCACCTCGGCCGGCTACCGGTAACAATTCTGGCAGCCCGCCTCCGAATTGTTACTCTGTTATCCTTTAATCCAACCCTGTGGCGATCTCCACCACTCGAACCAGCACCAAAGCATGGGTCGCACAAGTATTCTAAAGACGGTTACTTTTATAGATGAGCTTCACTTTCTTAGAACTGTCCTAATAAACTGATGTCGTCCATTCACCTTCCCTACAACCAACCGTACGTGCTCGTTCCATTTCACATCGCTTTGCAACGTTACGCCTAGATATTTTTTCACGTGGCGCTGACAAGCAGCACATGATTTACAGTGTATTCGAACATACGGGATTCTTGTCCACACTCACCTGGATTAGCTTACATTTTCCTGCATGTAGAGCTACAGAGCCGGCCGGTGTGGCCAAGCGGTTATAGGCGCTACAGTCTGGAACCGCGTGACCGCTACGGTCGCAGGTTCGAATCCTGCCTCGGGCATGGATGTGTGTGATGTCCTTAGGTTAGTTAGGTTTAAGTAGTTCGAAGTTCTAGGGGACTGATGACCATAGATGTTAAGTCCCATAGTGCTCAGAGCCATTTGAACCATTTTTTAGAGCTACAGAAATTCTGTCTGTCATTCTGTATCCTTCTGCTATTACCCAACGAAGACACATTCCCGTATACTACAGAGTCATCAACAAACAGTCGCAGATTGCTGCTCATCCTGTACACAGAGAACAAAAGCGGTCCCATCACAACTCCACGAGGCAGTCTAAATCACTTCAAGGAAATGAGGAGAGTATTCCTTCACTATGTCAGTTGTCGATTGCTTCCCACATACGTTTTCAATTGAGCTAGTGATCCATACATAATGAGCACAACCTCCTTCTTTCCTCTCTTCTATCTTTCACAACTTCGCATAGGCATGGCAGCAGTTTCTTGGGAGACTCTTCTTTGCAGCTGCTTTGGTTCAGTGAGCACATTTTACGATTTCACAGTTAATAGTGGTGACATTTTTTCTGAAAGTTTATTCATCTTTCAGGATCAGCAGTTACGGAATTCTCTTACTCATAGTTTGTAGTTTCTGTCCAACCGTTCTCAGTTTTAATTTCCCTTGACTCTTGCAAGTCAGCGGAAAGAAAGGCGATTTGAGTCTTTATAAAAGAAAGTTAAGACTGGTTATTTCTTATATAATAACTACATTTGACCAAATATACTTTTCATAAGAATGTAGCTGCCTATAGAACACTGCACGTTGATCAAATTCTTAACAGCTCAGTACTTTTGAGTGTTGCTTTCAGCGTGTGTCCACAACAATAATTGTTGTTTACTGTCGAGAACCTGTATGCGTAAGAGTTCTTGAACAAAGGTAAGATGAAATGTACTGAATGTGCAGCGTCTCTATAGCTGTGAGAAGCATATTAATAGCCTCGGAATAACATCGATCGCTATTTAGGTACGAGCCAGCAGAATTTCAGTTACACCTTGCACCAGAGATGGGCTTGACGCTGCTTTGCCTGCTGTCTTTGCAGGAGCTTTCATCATTCTTTACCAAAGTTGTCTAGTTCTGTTGCTGGAAGAAAATCGATAAGGTGCTAGCAGAAGTACGTTTGTTTATTACCGTCAACATTGTCTTCAGATAAGATACACCTGCCGATCATTTCATTGTTGTGAGTTATCCGGCATTACCGACTTCTCCCTAGCTTCTTTCACCAGTTCATCGCTGATAATAATAATGATAAAAACGCTTAATTTTTATACGAAGCAAGGGTTTTATGAACCCATAAGGGGTTACGCCATCACAGTGGGAAAAACCGAAAAGTGCTGTGAAGCAAATTTAAAATACTAATACTGTATTAATAGACATGCTTGTTGAATATAGCTGTTTTTCGCTGCTGTTTTCATCTACTGTCAATTGAGCACAAAGTAAATCAGTTAATTGTTTCCTTATACCACCCAACACTAAAGAAATCGATCAGGTACTTTGGTGAAGTGAATACTGAACCAAACTCATTAAGGGCTAAGGTACTTAAATACAGAGAACACGCTGACAATCATCGACCCACAGGTGTTACTACACAGAGTAATTCCGACATTTAGCGTTTACAAATAAAGAGCAGATTCACAAAATTCATTCAGTGACCTTGATAGTTTACTAAATTACGTGACAGCGACCTCTAGCATCCTAGCTACGTCCATTCGTAATACAAAAACACTCGCAAATTTATTACACGGAACGCCATTCAAACCACAGTGCTTGGTTATTCGACATCAGACCGCTACGATTGCACTATGTCTCTTTGGCATTGATACTGGCCGGAAATGACAAAAGAAGCTGTGGACAGAGTGCTTAATAAGTATAGGTACGCTATCCCAATAAATATTATTTTTCCTTTCGCATTATGAACTTCTTTGCATCTACAGAAAGCAATGTATGCGCTCGGATATGATTCTCAGACACTGTTTCTCAACTGGTCTCATTAAATATGTTTAATAATCTTTGCGATATAGTTGTGTAACAATACAGCTTAACGTGTTACGAGTTTTTATTAACTCCAAAAGTTAAAAAATAAGTTAGTTGAAAGAAAAATATTATTATGCTACCTACGAGCTACTAATGCAAAACGCTCAAACTGCATATATTTAAAATATTTCTCACCACGATATTTGCGGATCAGAAGAGCACGGAAAGTTATGGAGAGCCATGAAAGGACTTGCCCTCATGATATCTGGTTTCCCTCACCGATATGACAGAAGTGTTCTCAGATGTACAAGAGTCTTAGTCACCCTTTTAGGAAGACGGTCCTGGAGACACAAATTAGGGAAGGATAAGAAGAGTTTGACAGAGCACTGAAAGACCTAAGTCGAAACAAGGCCCCGGGAGTAGACAACATTCCATTTGAACTACTGATGGCCTCGGGAGAGCCAGTCATGACAAAACTCTACCATCTGGTGAGCACGATGTATGAGACAGGCGAAATACCCTCAGACTTTAAGAAGAATATAATAATTCCAATCCCAAAGAAAGCAGGTGTTGACAGATGTGAAAATTACCGAACTATCAGTTTAATAAGTCACAGCTGCAAAATACTAACACGAATTCTTTACAGACGAATGGAAAAACTGGTAGAAGCCGACCTCGGGGAAGATCAGTTTGGATTCCGTAGAAATGTTGGAACACGTGAGGCAATACTGACCTTACGACTTATCTTAGAAGAAAGATTAAGAAAAGGCAAACCTACGTTTCTAGCATTTGTAGACTTAGAGAAAGCTTTTGACAATGTTAACTGGAATACTCTCTTTCAAATTCTGAAGGTGGCAGGGGTAAAATACAGGGAACGAAAGGCTATTTACAGTTTGTACAGAAACCAGATGGCAGTTATAAGAGTCGAGGGGCATGAAAGGGAAGCAGTGGTTGGGAAAGGAGTAAGACAGGGTTGTAGCCTCTCCCCGATGTTATTCAATCTGTATATTGAGCAAGCAGTAAAGGAAACAAAAGAAAAATTCGGAGTAGGTATTAAAATTCATGGAGAAGAAGTAAAAACTTTGAGGTTCGCCGATGACATTGTAATTCTGTCGGAGACAGCAAAGGACTTGGAAGAGCAGTTGAACGGAATGGACAGTGTCTTGAAAGGAGGATATAAGATGAACATCAACAAAAGCAAAACGAGGATAATGGAATGTAGTCAAATTAAGTCGGGTGATGCTGAGGGAATTAGATTAGGAAATGAGACACTTAAAGTAGTAAAGGAGTTTTGCTATTTAGGGAGTAAAATAACCGATGATGGTCGAAGTAGAGAGGATATAAAATGTAGACTGGCAATGGCAAGGAAAGCGTTTCTGAAGAAGAGAAATTTGTTAACATCGAGTATAGATTTAAGTGTCAGGAAGTCGTTTCTGAAAGTATTTGTATGGAGTGTAGCCATGTATGGAAGTGAAACATGGACGATAACTAGTTTGGACAAGAAGAGAATAGAAGCTTTCGAAATGTGGTGCTACAGAAGAATGCTGAAGATAAGGTGGGTAGATCACGTAACTAATGAGGAGGTACTGAATAGGATTGGGGAGAAGAGAAGTTTGTGGCACAACTTGACTAGAAGAAGGGATCGGTTGGTAGGACATGTTTTGAGGCATCAAGGGATCACAAATTTAGCATTGGAGGGCAGTGTGGAGGGTAAAAATCGTAGAGGGAGACCAAGAGATGAATACACTAAGCAGATTCAGAAGGATGTAGGTTGCAGTAGATACTGGGAGATGAAGAAGCTTGCACAGGATAGAGTAGCATGGAGAGCTGCATCAAACCAGTCTCAGGACTGAAGACCACAACAACAACAACAAGAATATCATTGTTGACTCAATATTAAACTTCAACAAAATATGAATAAACATAACATAAACAGTAAAAAAGTCCGTTCGATTACTTGTGAGTAAAAATTCACAATAAGAATTTCTTGTAGAAGTTCATGCCCACATGTTGTGTCAGCGAAGAATTGGTCTCTCCACAATCTACTTATCTTTCAATAAAGATTGTCTAATTTAAATTTTCCTGCACTTCATAGCATTTTTTCCCTTCAAAACGTAATTTTGAAAAAAGGCAGGTGTACAATGAATTGAGTTCTAAACTCGGTGACTGTATTCAGTATTGTTTTGGTGAACTTTGTGATTGTCGACGGAATTATTAGAGGGATAACTGAAACCAGTTACTTTTCTTTTGATTATAGAAGGAAAACGTGACTGCTCTTGGGTATTTCGTTGACGGCTAGATTTACATTAAACTTAAAAAAATAAAAAAATCAATGCTTACTCTCAACCTGTGAAGGCGAGAATAAAAATAAATTGTTGGTATTCATCTTGCGGTTGAAACTCCCTTTTTGTCCGTGCTTACTTACTAGTATAGGTTATAATTATGGAAATACGGTTGTGCTTTCAGAAAACACAAATTCGTCTTGTTTAACACTCAAATGTATTTCGGCGTAGTTTCACCATCGTCAGAGGATTCATTTTTCTTCAGTTAAATAAAATGCAAAGGAATTTTGCATGATAAAATATATAATTTTAGGATTATGTGGCTGTCTAACATTTGCATTACAGCTGTACTTCGGGTGCAGATGACTAACTGGAATAAAATATCAGCTGCACTGCAAATATCAGATGGCGGCATAAATATCAGCACGTGATACTAAGGTATATATTATTTCTGTTAATAATGCTACAAATATGAAAACTATAATCTAAAACTGAGTCTTATTATGTAAAATTTATTTCATAATTTACAGAAAATAAACGAACCAACTGTCGTTGTTGGTGAAACTTCACCTAAACATGTTTTGATGCTAAACATGAAGAATCTGTGTTTGTTCAAGGCACAATCATATTTTCATAATTATATAAAGATATTGTAGTTTGCGCCAGGGTTTAGAAAATAGGCAGCGGTTCGTGATAGTTGCGGATACTCATTACTGTGAATGAACCTGTGTTAGCTGCCGCTCTAGCCTTGTCAAGGTTGCAGATAGTTGCGCACGTAATCCACATATTATGAATTTTGCCTCTCTCATATTACGTAAAATTCCAGCGCTTTTAGAGGCAGGCTTATAGTTTTTATCCAATTATTGTCTGTACAAACGATAATGGGAGGCCTTACATTCTATCATATCTTCGCAACGTGTGTCTTAATTAGTTTCACTGTCCTGAAGAATTCCAGAACGGCAAGCATCCGGGTTCGAATCCCTACCCGACACACGATATTTTAATCCACCAGCAATTTTCCGAAGAATTATACATTTGTTTGTGTGGCCATTGCCCACATCAGCTGTTAACATCTGTTGTTATAGGTTATCTGTCTTGAGCTGACTGCAATCTAATTAAAAAGAATTACACCAGACGCGATTCGCTTTTATTTACGAAGCATCGTCTGTGGTGTTGGTGTTTCTTTACATAATCTGCTCCTTCCCTTCTTACTAGCAGTGGTTGGTGTCGACAGGCTTCATTTCAAGTCTGCACCTCGCAGTTTTTCGCATTTTGATTTATTTCCTGCGCTGCACTATTTACAATTCGCTTCCTTAACTGTTTTTCATTCATTAGTGATCAATGAAAAACAGTTAAGAAAGAAAATTGTAAATAGTGCAGCGCAGGAAATAACGCAAAACGCAAAATTAATTAGTGATGAATGAAAAACATTTAAGAAAGTGAATTGTGAATAGTGCAGCGGAGGAAATAACGCAAAATGCCGAAAACTGCCAGGTGCAAATGTGAAATGAGACCTGTCGATACCAACCACTGCTAGTAAAAGGGAGGGAGCAGATTATGTAAAGAAACACCAATAGCACAGTAGATGGTATGTAAATAAAAGCGAAAAGCGTCTGGTGTAATTCTTTTTAATTAGATTGCAGTCAGCTCAAGACATAAAACTTATAATAACAGATTCCCAAGAATTGGTTTGCCCACTTTATGTAACAATATATGATTTCGAGTCTTGACTAAAAACGACCGTAATTACTTTTCTTCTTTGTTAATTCTAGTTTAGAAACTGGGTGAATACGTTATGAGAGAAATGCTTAATCAACTAGCTGAAGATGTAAAATATTTCTTTAAAGCGCCTATTCTGTACACAATTTTTCATTGAGAATGTTATTCCCTTTGTAGGTACGGTGAAAGGCTAACACATTCACTTGCTATTGTTAAACGAAAGTGTTTTCCATATTTTTACGCCCGCAAGTGTTCTTGGGCTGCTCTGGAGTGTTCTACACGATAACATTTTTCATAGCTTCCGAAAACTCGGCTAACTGATGTATCGCTTTCCCAGCGGTTCTGAAGACCAGATGGTCTCGGGGTGGCAACATGTCGGTCTGTCGAAATATCGAATAATCAGGATCACGCTATCGAGCAGAATACCTAAGAGCAGTTTGAAATCACTACGGGTTACACCAGGAAAACCTAAAATCAGACACACCATCATCTTGAAACTGGCAGGATTTACTCTAACTACGTAAAAAACTGAATCGTGCACACAGACTCGTTTCACGTTCTGTAATGAAGCGTTTCACATTATCAAAATATCATCACTGTCATCGTGATAAGGCGACGCCTTGTCTCTGGAAGCAGTCATCCTTATCTTTTGCTGTACTATTCATCTAGGTCTGCATCTGTACTTTGAAAATCAATGTGAATTGCATGGCAGATGGTACTTCCCGTCGTACCAGATTCTTAATCATTTTCGTACTCAGTCTTTTCAAATAGATCTTTGACTATTGTCTTTGTTGGCCTTTTATTGCTTTCCGAAACTTTTTTCCCCAATATGTCTGTTAAAAATGAATCATGTCTGAAGTAATGGTCCAAAAGGTTCCGTTTTCTTGGTTTCTGTGGCGTTGCTCTGCACATGCTCACTGAGATCATTCAGAACATCTTCGTTTTAGTCCTCTCCGTCCAATTGGTCCTTGTTAGCCTTCTCCAAAGCTCGGTTTCATCTTTTCAACACCAAAATACATCGTGTGAAATATTTTGTATATTTATTTATTGAACCTGGCATGTTAGGACCGTTAGAACCTTTCTTACAATTAACCGGGCTTTCTACATATTTTAAATAGTATATTAAATTTAGAAAAATAAATATTACAATACTACAGATAAGAACAACATACAAACAGATTTTATTCGTAAGTGGTAAATACAACAATAATTAGAGATTCCAATACGAAAGGCTTTTAATTATGAGTGCTTGTAGCAATGGGCATGGAGAAAGGAATGGACGAGAAAGGGGAAGATAAGTATGACAACACACAGATAAAGAATATAAGGGAGGAGAAGGTGCCATGACTCATAGAGAAAGGAAAAGAAAAAAGAAGCGAAACTGCTAGAAGACGGGAGCATTGGTTTTGCTATTTAACAGAGGGGGAGTTGGCCATATACGGTAATTATGGGGAAGCAGTACTAGGACGACACGAGGAATTTCTTAAAGTATCAGGACAGAGAATTGCGCGAAGAGTGCAGGGCAGCATGTTCCAGAGGCGGACAGCAGCTACAGAGGAGAAGTTTGCCAAAGTTTTTCTTTTATAAATCGGCACAGCTAGGATACCAGATCAGTTAGACTTTTTGTTAATGTTATGAAATATCCAACTGTCACAATTCACTTTAGCAAGTGACCCTCATATGGAGTCGAAATCCATCTAGCTGAAGTAAACTCCTGTCCCGAAATGTGACAATATGCATATAAAATGCGCTGCACATACTGAAGCTAGTTTCCTTAGAAGTGAGAAGTCTCATTCACTGTCTCAGGTTGGTTATTGAAGCATCTCAGGTTGGTTATTGAAGCGATTTGGTCTGGCTGGAGATTATCTCTGATCTCAATTAGAAAATATATATTACTTCATCGATATAAAAGTATATGGCAATTTTCAGAGTGGTTTATCCCTGTTTGAATTATCCATACCTATTCACACAGTTTCTTATTCCCACCAAACGTAGTGCCACAACGTTGTAATTCACTGTATTTCACCGCAATTAAATATTTAAGAAAATTGTTGTAATGGTAAGACAGTAGACTCGTTCAACCTTTGTAGTCCTGTCTTCCTCAGTTGCGTGTAATATTACGGTATATTGATAATTTTTACTTATGGACCGTCTGACAGCAACTGAATAAAACACAATAGTAGTGCCACACGCGTTTCGCCTTTATTTTCTGCAAGGCATCATCAGTGGCCTGGAATATGTGCATATGTTAGCTATTATTGTGTTTTATTCAGTTGCTGTCAGACGGTCCATAAGTGAAAATTATCAATATACAGTAGACTCGTATTTGGAAGGACGATCGTTCAAATCCCACTCGGCCAACCAGATTTAGGTTTTCCTTGATTTCTCTAAATCGCTTAGGGCTGTTGTCGCGATGGTACCTCTGAGACGGCACAGCCAATTTCCCTCTTCATCCTCCTATAATCCGAACTTGCTTTCTAATCACCTCGTCGTCGACGGCACGTTTTGACCTAATCTTCCTTTCTTTTCTTTGTTGCGTCATCCTACATTTAATAACAGCTATTTATAATAATGTTAAACTGTCTGTCAGAAACAAACACTCGTTCATCAAAGAAATAATTATTTATCTTCTTCCATTATACTATTCCATAGTTTACAGTAACTTTAGGGAATAAGATTCAGGATGTCTGGTTTGAGGTATTTGTTATACGAAGCATCAGCCTGTGACAAACAGTGCGTCGTTCGCATAGTTGCTAGAATTAGATTTTCATGCGGCGGCAAGTACCAGAGTGAGGTGAATCCTCGAATGAAGAGGGAATTCAGAAGAGCACTGTTTAAATACAAGTAATTGTCAGTTTCTTAAAAAAACACTTCTTGTACAATAAGGAAGTCAGACGTTTCTTTTGAAATTCAGCACTGGTTCTTGAATGGGGAACTTAAATAGGCTACATCTTTGCTCGTCGCCATGACCTGATCAGTGGATACTGAGCATTAGAAGCATTTTACATTCCTCAGAAAATCTTAGCGAGTTCATAATGATCTGCTGTTTGCCACACTCAGGAGGTACTTCATCACTATTCATTCACATTATTGTAGTATGACTTGTGATCTAACATTCTTTCAAGATTTTAGTCACAATATCGGGCTTGCATTGTTTTAGGAATACGGTGATTGCGTACTGTTTTGGCTATTATTTATAAACAGTGCTATTGAATTGGCTCCCCTAGCACATCCTTCCAAAAGTGCTGCGAAGATCTCTTCTCTGAGGGTATTAATTATTTCCAGTGCAGCAGAAAGGTCTGTGCTCCTTTGTTCCCGAAGCAAGAGTGTTACGCGTTTTCCATACAAGAAATTCTGGTGCTTCGTTGCTAATTATTCGTGGATTATTAGTATTTATTGTGTTAATTCTTTCCCGAGTTTCGTTTCTTCGGCTGTGTAATGGTCGGACACGCTGCACAATACTGGCCAATTTAATACGATTTTTCATTCCTCAGATTGCTTTTTATTTACCTTTCAATTACACTTCTAGCAGTGTATAATTGCTTCAAGCAATCACGCACCAAATATTGATGAAGGGCTTTATGCTTGCACTTGCCCCAGCATCTTTAGGCCGCACACCGTTCACCTTTCCTCCCTCGGCTCTTATTCCCCTTCTCTGACATCGCCCCCTGTTTCCAGGACCACCCTCCTTTCCACCATCTTTTTGCGCCAGACCTATGCTCCCGAGTTCATTTATTTGTCGGCGTTTTCAGCTTGCAATTTATTTTGCCGCCCATGTTTGTGGGTGGTTTATTTACGAGCGAGGGCCGTTGGCCCGGGGGCGGGGCTTAGCCGGCAGACCACGTGGCCGGCCACGTGGTAGCGCCGCGGGCGCCATGTTGTAGGCGGGGCCTGTGAGCCGCTAGCTCCGCCCCCCGCACGTTGGGGCGACGTGCTCTGCCCCCACCGGCAAAAATGCTATTAAAATGCTAAGCAGTAAACAGCGCAACGGCTCTATAATTACTGTGTGATAAGCCCGCGCGCCCGTAGCGGGCCAGAACTTAATGTCATAATTCTCGTCTTGTTCTTCTTGAAAGTGTGCCGTGTTAGCCCCGCGGGCCGGCGCAAAACTTCTCTGTGCGGCTGCCAAGAATGCAAATTGTGCTGGAACAGACGGCGAAACAGATTTGTGGCTATTAATGTCATTAACTGAATGCAAATGCGTTCAATAATCTGCAGACAGCGAGAGAGCGTACCTTGAGGAAAGGTGAAATAGATTTTTTCCGAAACAATGTTCTGGAATGGCTTGCGGGCGTTGAATCAAGTTGGCCAGCACAGTATCACAGGAATACTACTTGCCACAGTTTAGAAAAGAATGAACTTAAGTTGTCCGCTTTCTTCATGACCATTTGTTGAATAAAATTTGACTCGCTACTGAATATACATACGTGGTACATCTTTAAAAGTATTTGTGTGCATCGCAAATCATTTGGTCACATCGGTTAGATGCAGTTCGCTTTTGCAACAGGACGAAAACAACCACATTGGAAAGAAATACCAAGAAATTAACGGAATTTATTTCACTGGCTCAGAAGATATTTTACAGAAAATTGTGGTGAGGCTAAGTTACCTTAGGTCTATAATAAAAGGTCATTAAACAGTCATACTTGCTTACAGACATTTTTATAACTATGGTTCTAGGCAGAACAAGTCGAGTAACAACAAAGGAAAATTTATAGTGTAGTTAGGTGGTTTTTCTGAAAATTATGTACATGTCGGTATTACACAGGCTGTTAACGAGGTCGGAACTGGAACTTTTTTATGGCCACTTGTAAGTCGCTATTCGTCTTACAAGATATTAAAAATACTCCATACCCCCAGGTGTAGCCCCCTCCCCTCTACATACTGACGTATGGCCGTCAGCATGGTCTATCAATCCTAAAGTGGTTATGCCAATAAAGTAAGGCTTAGCAAAAACATATGTGATTCAATGCGAAACCCCCCCCCCCCAGTAACCTTTAAAGGTGTAGCTTATCAATTACAGTATTTCATACACGTATGTACTGCACAGCAATGGAAGTGTAGAAATGAGAAACTAACTTCAGAAAATACTAAATCCAACAACAACAAATGTGTGCCAAAATGCAAAGGTAATTTACAGATGACTATGTTATACTGCAATCGCCTGAAGATGAACTACATTGTTCAATTCACAAATTTAATTGTAATATGTTAGAAGTGCAATTTAAAAATCTCACAAAACGGGCCAAAAATTACGGCCGTATATCATTACATACGGAGTCAGCTATAAATGAGCACCTTATAGAGCCAGTGCAATTTTTAAGTTTTAAGGCTATATTATTAACTACGAGTACGAAAACGACGTCAACAACGAACTATATGAATATGAAATGATATGTGGTACTTTCAACAGGATCCTGAGACACAAAATAATAGAAGACAGAAAAAAAAGACATTGAAAGGAACTGACATAAGGTGGTAACGGTCAGTGAGAAACAATATAGAGGAAAAAAAAACAGTCAACAACGAACTATATGAATATGAAATGATATGTGGTACTTTCAACAGGATCCTGAGACACAAAATAATAGAAGACAGAAAAAAAAGACATTGAAAGGAACTGACATAAGGTGGTAACGGTCAGTGAGAAACAATATAGAGGGAAAAAAAACCAAGATTCGACTTTTTAGAAGAACAAAAGGGTCTCTCCATAATGATGTAAGTGTAGAACTACTAATGCGTACCAGAGCTGAGATAATGCAGAAAGGTTAGCAAAAATAGAGATAAAATATGGAAAGAATGAGTAACATGTGACTGTTGAAACAGATAGTGACATACATACTGCACCAGAGAAGAAACACTGAAAAAAAACCCATGGTCAGAATGAAAATAGACCGGGCTTTCAGCTTAAACATTGGAGGGAACTATCTTACAACAAGAAGGAGTTTCGAAAAGCATCCTACAGATCATATCTCTTAGAAAATGTCCTGTTATTGATATTGCCAGATACTTTCATTAAAATACCAATAGTATTATGAAAAGGCTAACGATAACTTATAAAAAAAATTACGAAGATACTTCCGACATTGGTTCACAATGAGGAAACTCAGAGGATTATCTTGGCAGCGTGTCATTGAGTAGTTTCTAACAACATCCAGAGGACACATTGTTTAGAAAATGTCCAGTTATTGATATGGCAAGAAACTCTTCATTTAAATACAATACTATGAATATGCTAACGATGATGAATCAGAAAATTACGTGGATACATCCCTCATTATTTCATAAAGAGGAAATTCAGAGCACTGAATTTTCTTACTTTGGTAGCCCCTCAAAAAATAAGCTGTTTTAGTACATTTATAGATTGAAACTGCATCCGATCGGGACTCTACCAGGGAGATTTGGCTTCCGCCTGCTGCGCTTTTGCTGTCTAAAAATGTCGCAAGAGCCCGATTTAGAGCTTCACTCTTTTTCTGCTCCATACGAATGCGTTTTTCCCCTCATTTTTTAAACATGAAAGATCTGCAAATCTTAGTTCAATATCAGAAGAAATATCTGAATGGAGTAACTTGCCACACAGGTAATTATGGCTCAGTTGAACATCTGTTTGATTCACATAACAGGATTAAAATTTTAAAATATTATACACTTCTATCAAGGTACCTGATTAGGCGCAGCCTATATAAGACACACAGTACGTATTCTGCCGTAAGGGAACATTCTGAGATGGCATGAATAATTCTGAAGAACTGTAGGAGACTGAAATTATTTTCTTTTTTTTCTATTCGTTACTCTTCATTCCGTTACATTAGTTATATTCCGTGGATCTTAGCGGGAGTGGTAACTAGGATATGGAAAGGAGTCAAAGATGTTCATTCTATTTAAGTGCAATGAAGATATTCCTTCAGTGGAGTAATGGGTTAAAAAGAGTTACCCAAAAGAAAGTTACATACCATTTAATGTGCTTTGATAGCACATTGAAATCGTTGAGGTCTTTATAGAGGTTGTTTTTGGTCCTACTGTTTATATTCATCGAAATCACTCTTTGCGAGAAAATATTGATAGTTGTCAAAATACCCACTTTTTTTCTTTTTTAACGAGGACTCTGAAGGATATTCTCCACGTAAGACCATATATAATTCTTAAAAGTCGCTTCTCTATTCTAAAACAACTGGGCCTGTACGTTGAGTTTCATTTTTAATCGCCAGTAATCATGCCTTAAAGAATGAATAAGCCCTGCACAACACTTATCTTTATCCAAGTGAGTACAAAAAAACAGCTATGAACCTAGTAATTTTTAAATATGTGGTTCATCAGGCTATGCGAAACTGCTTTGCTTCATCCAGTCGTCCTTGTCATCATCATAACAAACTATAATAACCAGTTCAGTGCACTGATTCTGGACATTTAATGTTTTAATTGGGTCCATTAATTTAATTTTCCACTTCTGCAATATTACGCTGTTTCTTTTTGTAGCTAACAATTTTCGCCTTATTAATTCTTCTAGGAGTGCTAGGTCCCGCAAAATGTACAGGACATCTATGAAGTTTTGACAGCAGGAGAGAGATACTAGCAGAAATAAAACTTTGAGAGTGGGTTGTATTCTTCTCTGGAAAGAGAGAGAGAGAGAGAGAGAGAGAGAGAGAGAGAGAGAGAGAGAGAGAGAGAATAGCTCATAAATGCCCGAGGAAGGCAGGGGGTTCCAGGTTCGAGTGCGGGTCCGGAAGTTAAGACACCCTATTTTTTGAAAGGGCTCTGCAGGATGTTCTGTAATTAACATCAGATATAACGCGTGGAGGGTAAAAATCGTAGAGTGAGACCAAGAGATGAATACACTAAGCAGATTCAGAAGGATGTAGGTTGCAGTAGTAACTGGGAGATGAAGAAGCTTGCACAGGATAGAGTAGCATGGAGAGCTGCATCAAACCAGTCTCAGGACTGAAGACCACAACAACAACAACAATTATTATTCTTATAACATGCTTCTGTATTCTAAAATTACTGCTCCTATACGCTGTAGCAAGTTTAATTTTGTTCAATTTCTTGCAGTATTTGCTCATACTTTCTCTCTCCACCCAGAGTGTACTTATTGCCTACCATATCCCTAAATCTTCCGGGTCCTTTTTGTCTAATTTTCCAAGGACCCACAATTAATATCTTTAGTCTCAAACGTTTTACATTAATGTCATGTCAAATATTTCCTTTTTTTTCTATCCAACTGGTTGTTTGTAGCTGGGTTACTTTTACTATTATTAGCATTCATAATGCATTCACTTATTCAGATGATTTATGTGTTTCCTGTTTTTGTGTTTGTAGTGACCTTTTTGTTCAGTTTATCTTGGCGCGTGTTTTGCTTTCCTGAAATTAGGTTCTAATGTAATATTCACTTCCTTTGAGAAGTAAGATGACGATATCTGGAGCAGATCCAATACACTATTAACAGACTAATTTCCTCCTTACAGTATCGAGAATAAATGTAATGCACTTGACCAATAACCTTCTTTCCTTTTTTAATATGTGGGAAGTTAATAACACGTCCTCTTGGCGCAGTACGTCTAGTCCTAAAATTGTGTTTCATATTTAATTTGAAGCGGAAGACAATGAAAAATATCTTTAGTTGTATAGACTAAGACGCTTTATAATTTTGTGCTTGCAAGCTGACCGAGCAATCTTGCACGTTGCGTGTTTTGGTTTACATTTTTCTTTGTTGGACGATCATCTTGCGACTTCAGCATTGCCGTTGAACAACAGTATCATGAAAAATAATTCTATGGCAAATTATTTAGCTAATGCTTGATGTAGAGATAAAAGAATTCTCGCAACGGTACAAGTAATACGTGGCAGCTTCCAAGAATATTAAGCTTATTAAAGACAAAAATATAATTTATTCACGATATACACTCGTCACGCATAACTAGAATGAAAACTTATCTCTGAACTCAGCATTATTTGCGACAATAAAATCACTTAAGGACATACAGTTCATGCTCTATATTGTTTAGCTGTCGACGGCATATAAGGCGTCAATACAAGTTAATGTTCACATGATGAAAATTAAAACTAGACAATAAAAAATCAAGGTAAGTCACTTTCTTTTCCAAACTGAGATATTGTTGTAGCCCGATTGCGACTGATCATACGCGTCTGTTGAAAGGCTAATAATGGAAAAACGCAAGCGAGTCTGGGGATATTAGTGTTCAAAGTTTAGCTGTAAGGAAAAAGAACCAGTAAGTTAATTTTTCAGGGGAAAGGAGCAGGTAAATCAGTGGCTACGAGAGGACAGAGCGAACAGAATTCTTGTACAGTCGCTGCCACCAGTATGTAGTTTACACCCCAAGTTTAATGGACTTTTTTTCTTGTTTCGGTCCATACTACCATCTCTCAGAATATAGAAAGCCAAGAGGTTGTAGTAGGAGGGATTTGTTTCCCGTTATCGAAGATGAAAAAGTGCTTGTGGCTCTTAACTCTGTGGTGCCTGGTTTTTCACTGCGTTGTATAGCTTGTAATGGTCATTTCTCTGGCGTTTCAAGTCAGTCATGAGGCTGCAAATGCATGCAGAGCAAAACACCAGCAGGGAGTGCCAACTGCAGCGGACTGTATGCACTTAACAGCCTCAGGAGTGATAGAAACCGCCAGAGAAACGACCACTAACAGTTGTCCACGTAACACGCGCTATGTGCCACAGGGTTAGTACGCATTTTAGAGCCCATGTTTACTGGACTTTTTGCTTTGAATGAAAGTCCATTACTGAACATTCCTCCTGGGACATCCTAAATACTTTGTGATTCTGCTGGTGGTCAAAATAAAAACTTCGCCGTCTTCCCCTTCGTTCACTATGTAACACCTAATTAAATTAGTGGCCTGGAGAAGACAAAAGTTACATTCCATGTGCGTGGCCATTCGTACTTATAGTGCGATAAAAATGTTGGGTCATGGAACGCAAAGTCACTGATAGAAACACCTGAAGATTTCAAGAAAATGATCGAAGCATCTAGATGTAAGCCATCTCTCTTGGCTGTGGTTAGTATTAATCAAGAAATGGAAAACACTGTTCAACACAAACTACACTCCAGAATTCCCTTTCAAAATTAAGCCTATTAAGATAATATCTGAATCCACTGCCGTATGCGGAAATACGCAAACTGGCATCATAAGAAACCATGACAACGTCAAATGTTTGAACTGTCTATACCCGCTTATAGTGGTATGTTTAACTTCAGAATTTCTTATTTGTCTAGTACACAATAGCTTTGCGGCGACCTTCTTTTCGCTGTAATCTAACTCGAGAAATTTCTTTCTTTATCATAGGTCTCCTTCCAATATGCATATTAAAATATAAGCAATTGCAAAGCCTGATGAAGTTTTTCCGTCCTGATGGAGTGAAGTTCTTCAGTCAGCTGCTCCGCAGCTAAATATACGTTTTACACAACCAGAAATTCGTTTAGTCGCGATTGTTGTGGAATTATTGTGCCTGTTTCGCTTGAGTTGCCTGGTTCTTTCCCCTCACAGACTGACGTTTGACTGCATTTTGGGAAATTTTTACTTTCTGGGGACACTCCGATTGCCATTAACGCTACTGTCACATTCCATGGATGCACCCAGAATGTTTAATTTACGAAATAAAAAGTACTGTATGTTCTTGTATATTGATGTAATCTCAATTCAAATATTAAATTTGCTTCTTCTCAAATTTCATAAGAATTGACTATTTATGTAATGTTCCGTCACTTCTTGATAGTACAATTCGATGTTTAAGGTTGAATAACAAGTACAATGTTTTTGTACTACAGATTTTTTTAAATTTTAAACTAGTTTTCTGATTTTTGGGCCATCTTCAGGAAGACCTTAAAAAATTATAATTTCGTTATTAAAGCAATTTTCCACTTATCAACGAAAATGTTGGATTTTTCTGCCACGTATTGTATTCTCTTCGTCTAACAGGAACAAACACTATGTTTCGTGCCCCTTAGTTTATTGGAGTGCAAAGTCAGCGGCGTTGGCCAAGTCGCTAACCTATTATCAGTAACACCTACTTGCAGGATGCAGCTTCCAAAGGTATGATGAGGTTCTGGTTAATCAGGCATGCGTTTTCGCCTGGAAATGTATTTCTAGTCCGTTTTCTGGAGAAATCTTTCACATTAATCTCACGTTTCTTAAACCTGTAGTTACCACCACCTCACCCATATAATCTTCGCTCCATCTTTATCACCGTAGTTTCTAATTAATGACCTCTGAGGATACCGCATAGCAGTCTTAGTACACACACACGTAGGTTTTTCACAGTCGTTGCTCTAATGCTCTTAACTGTCTTGAACGTGGGGAATCACCCTAAACTTGTATCGAAGAGACAGTTTATCCATGTTACTGCTAGCACTTTCTTCCATCATTTTTCGCTCATCTCGCTATTTTAAGATTCGTAAGCGTTTCGCCCGTTGCTTATATAGGCATAGTTTGCAAATGAAAATATTCTGTATCACCGTAGTTTCTAATCAAAGATTTCTGTTAAATTAAGGATGTGGGTATCGCACAAGTGAAACTGAATCACATGGTGAAATTCATTGATATTATTGTTCGTCTCACAGTTCGCAAATTCCGAATAATGAAACAGTGAAGTGCAAAGAATATCTTTTCGTTTTCGCCATATGTTGCAGTGCCTGAATGACACTTCGTAATTGGTCCTCGAAGGAAAAACATGAATTCCTTTCATAAATTGTTGACGGTGTACTGCAAGCAACCTCAAATGAATGCTTTTCAGCTAACGGAACTATGGTTTGACTAAACAGAAATGACTAAAAAGAGAAAAATGAAGAAATACCATCTCAGTTACACAGTGAATGCTGTCATGGCTGGTTTTTACTTCAGCTCAAATTTCCGGGCTTCACCATGGTCGATAAATAAATTATTCCCCGACGTTTCGTCTGCGACTGCAGGATACATACTTGGAGATAAAATGACGAATGCAGTTAGTTTTACTTATCGATCACGGCCTCTCACACCGGAAGAGTTATCTGCAATGTATTCTCGTTTGCAGTTCTACAAGCATGTAAAGGTAACTATATAGTGATTGATTGGTGTATTTTATAAAGTGAATGGAGCATCAGCAGCAGCTTCGTCAGCAACAGTGAGAAACCCGTACCCTTTTGGATCAAAACGAAACAGGGACCCAAACTTGCTATGATATGAGAAGGTGAAGGCCGACGAGGTCCCTCTCCACCGCACTGTGATCAGTGTTGACGAACAAGGTGACACAACTAAACCAACACTGCCTTATCTCTGTTCAGAAGCTGGGACAAACGCTAGTTGCCACACAGGGATCTTACATGAAGTTGGCTGTACCGGCGTCGATCATTGAAGCCAACAAGAAACGGCCTTGGATCTAGACGGTAAGCAGTAGAACTAAATGTAGTTGGGTTGTGAGGAAGGATCTCCACCATGTGCTATCAAACTGCTCAGTGCCCATGCTGTACGCCTTCCGAGGCAACGGGTAGCCATGTTTCCCAGCTCTTTCTGTCGCATTTCACTGTCGTCGTTGCTTGCTTTGTCGAACGATAGTTCCCTTTATTTTAAATGAAAAATAAATCAGTGTTATGATTTTGTTTTCGTGAATTTCCTCATAAACGATCCCACTGCACTTGAAGGAAGAGGAGCAGATGAGAATTCGTCCCTTCGGCAAGAGGGTCAATAGGCATCAACCATAAGCTCAGATCGCACAACGTTGGTCAAGTAAATGGGCTGTGTCGTTATTGAAGCATCCGTGTCTGGTGTTGCACTTGAGCCAAGTGTCCTAAAATATGGTTTACTATTTTAAAACACTCAGTTTCGACGCCCTACCTCATTTATCCTGTAACTTGATATTCAGTATTGTACGTATTCCATTTCCCCTGTTCGTGATTTACGTTTCCCTCGTGTTTGTGTTCCAGATTTTGACGGTAAGTTGCTTAAAACCTTGTACTTTAGGAATCGACTGATATTTCTGAAAGCATGTATTTTTTGTGATATATTCGCGCCCACATCAATCTTTTGTCTATTTTTAATCAGCAGCTTACCTTACTTAAATGGGAAAATGTAAAACCGTTTGTTTTTCTACACGAGAAATATAATAATGGTGAGGAGGGGAAAGTTTTTATATTAATATAGTTTTTATAAGGATGTAACTGTGTACGTGTAGATTAATATAAAATTTTCCTTATTTTTGTCCCATTTGGCGCCTCACTGTGAGAGGTCACACAACGGGTCTTTCGAATTTATGAAGCGAAGAAAATTACATTATGCAGTGGGTGTAGACAAGTATTGTGTTCCCAGTGAACCAAATGAACAAGGCTTATGTCACTACTGAGAATTTTTTTATCAGGACTAAACTAATAAACTTCTTTTAGCAGATATTCAAAGAAATTATCCACTACTGAAAAAAAACCACCTGAGTGCCACTTTAGTTTAATAGAAGCTACAATATCTTAATGGCACTTCAGCTCAATAATGTTTAAGTGAAGTAGACGCTGCCTTTTGACGTGGCCGACAACCTACTGCCTGCATATCTAGATGTACAGGTGCCCGCTTTTCAGGACATTACTTTGCGACTGAAAAAAATTTAAAAAAATTGAGCAACTAGTACACAATTTTTGACCTGAAAAAAAAATAAACGTACTAGGTCGATGTTTGATGTAGTAGATATGAATTACGGACATTCCATAGTCATTTTCATTGTTAACAGATTAGTTCTAGGCTTCTGTCTTAAAACTCACATTTGTTTTGGATCAATCATTGACATCAGCTAAGTCGTTTTATTTAACTAATGCTTCCACGTCCATCTCCCGAGAAAGACGCAGTACGTACTCTTTGAGCAGGTAATATTTTTCGTACATACTTTTTCCCAGAGAAGTTTATCTGTTTGCCGAGATGTTGCTTCAACAAATATTTCTGCAACTATGGTTTATCTTGTGCAAAATAGCGTGGACATTATTCCCTTACGTTAGCTACAGGCTTTTTTATTTATTTATCGTAAGGAACAGCTGGTTGTTAATGATTTGGTTTTTGTGGAGCTGGATTCTTTTGAGCTGGGAATATTTGGAAGAAGATTCCCAGTCACGCCATTTGCCTTACAATCGAAAGAAACTTACCGAGAATCGTAGTCAGGACCGAAGGATTGGAACTATTTTTAATTTTATTTCTTTGACAATACTTCCCAGAGAAAATTATGAGGACCTAGTGTGTGTATTTATACTTCTGACGTATTTCGGAGAATAAAGCCTATGACCTGCTCGACATGTAGTGCAACATGTTTAGGCTATACCGTCAAATGATAACTGAGCAACATTCAACAATGGTACTGCGCACACTTCATCGATTATTTAAGATGAGTGCAGCGAATGTGATACTTGGAGGAAGGTCATAAAGAAGGAGGATTAATTCACTGTTTCATATTAGGGATGACTGCTGTTTCAATATCATTCGGCCATCCAGATTCAAGTTTCTCTTTATTCTGCTAAAAAGGAAGACTAATGTTTAACGTCCCGTCGACATCGAGGTCATTAGAGACAGAGAACAAGCTTAGGATGTTTCAAGGATGGGGAAGGAAATCAGCCTTGCCTTTTCACAGGAACCGTCCAGGCATTTGCCTGGAGTGATTTAGGGCGATCACGGAAAACCTAATTCATAATGGTCGGACGATAATTTCAACTACCGTTCTCTCGAATGCGAGTCCAATGTGGTAACCACAGCTAACCTCCGCTAAAGCACACCAGTATGAGAATGTTGCCGGCCGGTGTGGCCGAGCGGTACTAGGCGCTTCAGTCTGGAACCGCGCGACCGCTACGGTCGCAGGTTCGAATCCTGCCTCGGGCATGGATGTGTGTGATGTTCTTAGGTTAGTTAGGTTTAAGTAGTTCTAAGTTCTAGGGGACTGATGACCTCAGATGTTAAGTCCCATAGAGCTCAGAGCCATTTGAACCATCTATTGAGTACAAGGAGTTGCCATTCAGAAATTCTTTTAATTTGTTTTTAAGTGTTGGTTGGCCATTTGTCAGAATTTTAATACTATTTGGCAAATTACCAAAGATTTTTGTGGCAGCATAATTCACCCCTTCCTTTCCCAAAGTCAGATTTCACCCAGAGTAGTGAAGATCATCCTTTCTACTAGTGTTGTAGCTAAACACTTCCCTATTATTTTTTAATTGAGATGGGTTATTAACAAAAATGTCATTAGTGAATATTGATCTTGCGAAGGTACTGTGAACGTCCCGAGTGCCTTAAATAGATGTTTGCAAGATGATTTTGGGTGGGCTCTAGCTATTATTCTGATTACACGCTTTTGTGCAATGAATACTTTTTCTCTAAATGATGAATTAACCGAGAATGTGATGCCATATGGAAGCAGCGAATGAAAGTAGGCATAACAGGCTATTTTACTGAAATGTTTATCATCAAAATTTGCAATAACGCTAATGGCATAAGTAGCTGAACCTAACCGTTTCAGCAGATCATCAATGTCTTTCTTCCAATTCAATTTCTCGTCAATGCACGCACCCAGAAATTTTGAATACTTTGCCTTAGCAACAGATTTCTGTTCAAAGTCTGTATTTATTAATGGGGTGGCAGGGGAAGTGGAAATTCAACGCACCACTCTTAACCAAATGGTTCAAACGGCTCTAAGCATTATGGGACTTAACATCTGAGGTCATCAGTCCCCTAGACTTAGAACTACTTAAACCTTTAAACCTAACTAACCTAAGGACATCATCCACATCCGTGCCCGAGACAGGGTTCGAACCTGCTACCGTAGCAGCAGCGCAGTTCCAGAAGCGCCTAGAACCGCTCGGCCACAACGTCCGGCTCACTGTTAATCACTGTGGAATTGTTTTGAAAACATCATAAAACCAAACAAGTCAATCAAAACACGAAATGGAGAGAAAGTAAAATGCCGCTCATTATTTGTTCATGATGAAGAAGAACTCGATGGTTCAAGTAAATTCCCGTTCAGACAAGATGGAATGGACATAATCGTGGTGATTCAATGATGAAAAAAAAAAAAAAACGATAAAAAAGGGCGAGTAGAAACTCAAAATTGTTCTTCGTTAGACCAACTAGCTAAATGGAAAACAATAAATATTTCGCGAAACTGAGTTCGATAATTCAGTTTCAAATAACTGTATCCAATCAAGACGAACAGGTGTGTAGAATGACATTACGTGTCACTGGGATGAAAATAGAAAGAATAGAGAACGGATTGAAAATTAAATTTCAAAAAGTTGCTGACATTTTTAGAGAGAGAAAAAGAGCTCAGGTTTGGACTGGAGAAGGATAAGAAAGGAAATTAGCCTTTTCAAAAGAACTATCCCAGCATTTAGGGAGACCAAGGCAAATGGAATTCCGGAGTTCAGTATGTGGATTTTTAGACATGTCCGTATGAGTGCGACAGCAGTGTCTTAACCTGTGCGCCATCTCGCTGTGTGAAGGAACGAAGAACGGTGATACAGATACACAGTGATTTATGAAACAGAGGCCTGCTGATGTTACATGCTGAAAGCGAAATACAGGTTTTATTATTAAGTCAACTGGGAAGCACAAATGAAGAGAAAAAAATATGGTCTATTCCTTCCTCACTCTGGATCACAAGGCAGTGAAAGGCAAGTCATAGTGATGGTGAAGATATATAGAAGTAACACGATATAAGAAGAAATTTTGTTATTATATCTAGTTTTATAAAGCCAAGATTAATGGCAGCCGAAACTACTGTCCAAAACTAGGAAAATAGGAATGCAGTCAACTGACAATCGATATACATTTACTTAATATCTGTAAAGTAGTATAATGGGCAGTTTTCGTGTATTTTGACACTATTCGATGTGAGGCTAAATCTCAAAGAAAAATTACATTAAGGTCCACCATTGCTTGTGAATGTACGCGTAACGCAAATACAACAGGGTTCAAGTTCCTCCAATACTTCTAACTGCAACAATATCAGCAATGAAAATGAAATAAAAGATTTATAGCAGAGAGTACAACATCAGATAAGTAAACTAAGAGCCTTACAGCCAGTCGAATCATTTATGAAAAAGCGCAATGGAAGAGCGAACCGGAGAAGAAATGCTGAAGGAAGAGTGCGAAGGGAACATCAGAAATAAATTCGGAATCGGTTGATATGTATTACAAAAGTTGCAAACTGGGGTATTGTATTGGCAGACAATGGATTACAACTAGAAGTGCAAAAGTTCGTGCCTCATGGATGAAAAGAGAGTAAGCAAAACATCTCAGTTCCAGTGGTGGTACAGATAAGACACCGCCTTTTATTCGGTAGTGATTTTCAGATGTGGAATATTTTAGATTACTAATATATTAAGAAATATTGTATCTTAATCGCAAATGTGAGCCAGAAATAGAAACTTACAGAAGCTTGATGTTTAATTGTCTTCCTTTTATTCTTTAAAGATATTAAATATTTATATCTTAACTATCCAGTCTACATCAACAGAGACGTTAATTACTAGTCACGAAGACGTTGCCACAATAGAGGTAAAACAAGAAGACGCAGGATCGCCAAGACGTACTCTATCGGTCCAAAACCCCCCACCCCCGTACCTCCAGTTACCGCCTGGGATTGCAGTGAAACGAATTGGCTCCTCATATGTCGATCACTTGATTCACTATACTGGTAGGTTGTGTTATGTCTGCTGGGCATCTCCATACTTAAACACGATAGACATTCTTGGTGCCGCTTGCTAGTAACCCAAGCCTCCTGGTCACAGACAGTTTACAAAAGATGCAGCGAAGGAGTGAAGGCATTGTCGCCTACAAGTAGTGACACACAGAACAAAGAAAGGTTAACATCTTGTTGATACTGAACAGAACACATGTAGAGAATGAAAACGGCCATGCCTTTCTAGGAGGAGGTATCTAGTTCAGGATGGCCGTTCGAGAGTTTTAAACCTCACTGTTCACTAAGAAAGTTCAGTGATGTTGGAAACCTTGTTCGACAGGCGTGGAAGTGGTGGCATACAGTACGGCGACATTCCCTTGGTGTGCCCATATTCGATGAACTTGAACCTCCAACACTTGTCTGGATTTCCATATGCATGTACTGACTTCAACGTGGGTGCTACTGCGACACCCGGAGGTCAAACACATCAGGGAAAAATTCTCTGATTTCATCGCAGTGCCTCATAGTAAGGTGTATACACTTTCGACGAGTTTATCATTAGCTATATTCATGCAAACTTTATCCACATGTAAACATACTCATCAGGCTACACTTCGTACTTCCCCCAGGAACAAGAACACAGTGGCTTACCCTCATTAGGTTTTTGGATTAAACAAACCAATACGCTGAGACAATGCCATCTATCACGACGAATTACTTCCACCAAGAATAGCAGAGAGAAAAACTGTAACCCACATAATGGCCACCTAACACTTCCTGATACAATAATCTCAATAACTTTAAGATGTACCACTATTGTGAAAGCCACGAAAACGTCTACAGTGGCAACTCACGCTTGTGGTTGGCAAATCGTGGATTGTGATCATGTATACCCTGTAAATACCTATTAGTTTTGCGAGTATTCGTGTCTCAACTGTTTTATCCCTTCCGAAAAGTAATGTTTTTTTTATCAAGTGGTCTTGATAAAAGACCAAGGAGAAGGTACCTGGATTCGGTGAAGAATGATTTTGAAGTAATAGGCTTAACATCAGAAGAGGCACCAATGTTAGCACTGAATAGGGGATCATGGAGGAATTTTATAAGGGGGACTATGCTCCAGACTGAACGCTGAAAGGCATAATCAGTCTTAAATGATGATGATGATGGTCTTTTAACTTCTAGTAGGTAAGAACAGATCACCTGCTAATCTAGTAATTTACAATATAACTTCAATTCTAAATCATGTTTTCCTTAATACACTAGCAACTACCGTCTTCCACTGTTAGAATATAAGGTGTGAAAAAACAGACTATTCAAAGTCAGTATTAAAATTATTGCATATTGTATAATTGTTAATCTTACTCCCAGTTAAGAATAAAATCCCATGATTCTATAAGAGTTACAGCGTTACTAATATTAATAAACAACAATGCACCGACATTGTCAGGTAATTACGAAATTTAATTAGAATATCGTACTGAAATGGTGCAGTTATTTTGCTAAATTAGTTTATAATAGAATGGTGTATGCAAAAAGACGTTTCAATTGCTTTTAATGTTCTCTTTTCGTACTCGAAACGTTGGCGGTCGTGTTGTTGATGTTTTTACGTTTGCGCATTGCCCAACTTTCTCAGGTTCCGTTACTAATCTACCTAGTCGACGTGAATGTGTAGAAGATGAGAGGGATCTCTGTCTTTTCTCCGTGGCTACCATCTACATCAATGAAAGCACCTCTTCTTCAGTGCCTCGTCCTCGAATTTAATTGCAGCTTTTCTACCTTCATTGTTCTCGAAAAGCGATCTGTCGACATTCAGTGGCCATGGCAAAATAAATGCAATTGTTGCTCTTTGATAGCCTTCTGCAATCGATTGATGCTTCTGATTTACTTTTCTTTTTTCTTTTTTTTAAGATCCTAATCTTTCTGATATTGCTTTCTTTTTCTCGAATTATGTCTTGAATCTTTTTTAAATTGACTCTTTGTTCATTCACTCACCACCATCACAGCTAACCGTCAAATTGGAGTATAGGTTGACTTACATTCGACTTTGTCAGTCAAATCAGTCCATATAAAAATATTTTGAATTTGAATATACGTGTAGCCTACAACAAAAATCATGCTGCGATTACGAAATGTGTTCTAATAAACATTATACAACATGAAAACCCACTTACTAATTGTTTTTGTGAGAGTTGTTTTTTAATTTGTTTGAGTCACTAATAGTGCAGCAATACCGCACTGACTGACTAACGCCTCGTTATTTAGCTGCTTGTGTTATTAACAAAACTGAATCATTGTGTCCATCAATATGGGTATTTTTTCTAATAAAGTGATATCGTTCTTAAAGTGCATTGTATCCTAGAGTTACATTCCCCTTGATATCAAACAGCAGTCGGCGTAGGAGCGTAACCTGCGCTGTTCTTTTCCGTGTAGGGATCTTTAGTTCTCGTCAAGGTGCTGCTAAAACGTCCTGTGCCAGTGAAAAGGGATGAACATTTGAGTACTTTAATGAATGCTGACATTTTATCCGTTTCTTAGAAAACGCACTTTTTATAACACGTTTGGACGGAGAGCGCTCGGGCACGTCTTAACGCGAGTCAACATTGAACTTCGGAACGGACCAGCGGTGCGCTAGCGGCGCTGACGGGAAAAGAGGGAGGTGTATAAACAGTTCCAGAAAGGAGTCGCGCTCTCGGAAATCCTATACACGCCTTTTAAACTCATGACACATGGAAATTACCTTACGTCGTAACTAGATCCCTGATAGCTAGGTTATGTCTCTGTGGCTCCCAATTACTTGAAAGGACTCTTTACACGTCGACGGCAATTACAGATGCCAACAAAGACAGTGCACAGAAATATCCTTTTAAAGACAGAGAACGTGGCTCAACTAGAATTAACAGAGCATACTCAGATCCCACATAGTATTCCACTGCAAATGCCCATCCATTCCTCCGCTGTGAACCAAATTCCTGTGTCTTCGATGTTACACCGTAACACATTTCCCTTAAGAAGGGTGTAATTATTTTTAGTGAGAGAAAAAGAACCTCTAGGCTGAGTTTTACACTACACAGTACGGCTACTCATTGACGTCCTGCAGTGAAGAATCTTATGGAACATTCGAACAATATTAGATCTTTAACACTAAAATAAAGATCAACGTGTGGTGTTAACTGAGGATTTCGAGTAGACCACACCGCAAGGCACTATAATTATCTGACCAAAAAAGAGTAAAATTTGTCATTAAAATGTTTAATCGTTGAAACTCGACAATTACTTTATTCCTCAAATCTACTTCTAATCTACGCTCTAACAGCCAATGGGAAAAAAATGAACAACGTAACCTTTCTGTATGAACTCTGATTTCTTCCTATGTTGACAGCTGACAGCGAAATATTTTTGTATTCAGGGCAGAAAGATGATGACTGAAATTTCTTGAAAAGGTCTCAGAGCAACGGGAAAGGCCTTTCTTTTAATGATTATCATCCTAACTCAAGTATCATATCCGTGACTCTCTGTCCTCTGTTTCACTATGCTGCAAAACGAGCTGTCCTACTTCGGACTTCTTCGATGTCCTATGTCAAACCTGTCTGGCAAAGTTCCCCTACCGCACAGCAATACTCTAGCATGGGACGGACAAGCTTAGAGTAGGCAGTCTCTTTACTAAACCTGTTGTATCTTCTAAGTGTTTTGCCAATCAAACGTAATCTCTGATTTGCGTTCCCCACAACATTACCTTCGAGATTTTTCTGTCTGGACGACAGTTCTTCATGACGTTTTCAAAAAATGGAGTGCTAAAGCATGTCATTTGCTTCCACTAACTTATCTCAAAAAACGAAGATTGTCTCTGTTCCCGGGTCTTGAAACTACATTAAGTACTTTTTGTATGGTGTATACCTAATTGCACCAGGAATATCTCAAAGATGTCGCTCGAGACTCACATCCGAGATCACGTTCCCCTTTGTTGTACAATAGTTATTTTGCTGGATTGATATGATTTTTCAGCTCAAGAGTCCAACGGACTTGAACTAAAATAAAATAAGCACTGTTTGGAGGGATGATATATGACAGCAGATGACCATCATTCGAAGTAGTTTCTGTGTTGTGTCGAAAAGGAGCCACCGTTTTGGTATAACTCAAGATAACACTGACAAAAATAAAACTGAAAATAACTGAATGGACTTGTTGAAAATAATTAGTCGCTACTTTAACTACACTGACCTTCACCCTTTGATGATCAGCATTTTTCCCAGTGGCAGTTTGTCTAATGGAAAGAGCTTACTTAAAGGTATTTGTTTACTGAGATGACAGCTTTTCGCCTATATTTCATTATTTTTCTTGACCTTTGACCATGTTTGATCCGAAAGTGAATTTTGTCTCCGCTGGTTAGGTCTCGAACAAATGTTTCAATGTGTGTGCCTGTCGTTTATAATTTTTGAAGTGCACCTGAAACCTGATAGTTTATAACCGTGTTTCACAGTCAAACAAAATGACTGCCTAACTTAACAGTCGTACTTCTATAGGGTGATGGGCACCAAGCTAGCCATAGTCACAAAACGAACTGTACAGGAAAATTACGCCGTTGACTGACTAAGCCTTCACTCCACTTATTGGTTTTGGTGTATCATCGAAAATGTTGGTTTTGGGAAAAAAAATATATTTTTTAATGAACAGGAGTCAATTGTTCTTACTACAAGATCGGTTCAGTTGATATCAGCTTAGACAATGGTAAGTGCCGAAGAATCTTCATATCATCGGAGCGATGAAACACGACGGCGTCCGCTCTTGAGAGAGCAAACATGAAAAATCTTCGAAAAAGTCGGAATAACTGGCTGTGTTCTGCGAGGTTACAGGGAATTATGAAATTACGTGACTATAAGACATATCTGCGCTGTCAAGTAACCTCAATCAGAGTAGAGTAAAAAGCTATGTTGATATTCTGTAAATATGTGAGATCAATTTTAATAACAGGGCCTAACAATAAAATCATTTATGAATATTAGTAAGGAAACGTACGTTGCTTAAATTTAGTTGGTTCTGCAAATGGGGGAAATATCGAAATGCAGTGTGTTATTGGATTTTGTACATCAGTGCGTCATTTTTTCCACGAAGTATATTTAATAGCTGTATACCAGTTTTTGGATTTCAATATCAATCTGCAGCTAGGGAAAAAAAAAAAACGATCGTAAGACGTAACATTTCGAAGTAATTGGTGCAGAATTTTCTCCTGTTTTCATTTCCAAGATGAGAAGTGCTCTAGTGCTGTTCCATAATGTCCGAAGTATAATTTAAGCCAAAATGTCTCTTGCACTTGTACAGGATTTTGGCTTGGCTTTTAGCCGTGTTAGAGCAGAATGAAAGTAGACATTAGGATCCCTTTTTTTGGAACTGGTTCTCAAAAACAAATAACGCTTCATAGACGGGTTTGGTACTGTGGTAACACATTGGACTCGTGTTCGTGAGGGACGAGGTTAAAATCCCCGTCAAGCCATTTCGAGTTAGGTTTTCCGTAGTTTCCCTAGACTTAATAACTCAAGTGCTGGAAAGGACATGGTCGATTTCCTTACCAGTCTGAGTTTCAGCACCGTTTCCGATCACCGTACTGTCGACGGGACGTTACTTAGTATTATTATTTCAAACAAGCGTCTGAAAACATTTTTTACTGCTTTAAACTATAATTTTTATGATGCTGATATTTGCGCGGTGAAGACTTAGAACTCGGATAAATCATTTGTCTGTTCGAAAGAGAGATAAACTGAAACTCCCTTAAACGCGGTAAGTGTCCACGAGTGCACTGCCAAGTTATTTGTTAAGAAAAAAGTTGGGAATTTCTGGTAAGTTCCTATGGGACCAAACTGTTAAGGCCATCGGTCCCTAGGCTTCCACATTACTTAATGTAACTTAAACTATCTTAGGCTAGGGACAACACACACACTCTTGCCCGAGAGAGGACTCGAACCTCCGACGGGGGTAGCCGCGCGAATTTGTTAAGAGGGCAGCTATTTTAAAAAACGGAGTAACTGACACCAAATATGGTTTTATTTATTCATCGATTATCGCACTCAAAAATCAAGACAGTTCCACTGGTCTTCTTACGAAACATGTTTTTCTTGACAGCGCCTCTTTGTAAAGCAGACTGGAACAATTTACTACCGTCTCACTTCTACCTCCACATCAAATCATGGCAAGTAAAATGGTCTGACATGTAATGTAACCATGGTTCTGAGTTTGCGTTAAACTGTACACTCCCTTCAACAACTGGCTGAGTAAGCCAGTTCAAAGGTCGGAGGGAGGCAGTAGGGTTTCTACATCCGAAAGACAACGTCCACTCATTAAAACGCACCGCGATGTTCAAACCAACCTTCGAGTTGAGAACGGCTTTACCTATGTAAGGAAGTCTTTAATTCTTTCAGATTAATTTTGAACTGTCTGTCGCACAGTTCACTACAGAACATCACTGATGATTAGAACAGTGGCTCATACACAGTCTACACTACAGCTCAAGGAACGCCAGTCTACAAGAAGCGTATCAGCACCCACTCTGAAAACGCCACTTGCCTCACTAGAACGTATTGGCTTCGCAGACATTGATCATATGAAGGCCAGCTTACATCACTTAACATTTATTTATTTTTTTGTTAAGAAAAGCCGTTGACTTAGTGTCGTGGTCACTTCACACATGGCTTGGTTATGTAGTATTAGCGTCTTTATTTTTCCAGTCAGGCTTGACATCAGTCTGCTGATATCCATCAGCATTACGGAGGGACATCTGAGGGTCTGAGACACTAGATAAGACCACTAATATTTCTATACTGTGTTGCTGATTTAGCACACAGCATTAATCGTAATCTCTGACCTTTACCGATTGTGCAGCTAAGCGCATTTTCTAAAATATGCGAATTCTGAAAGAAATGTAAGCCTTAAACTGAGTAACAAAAAACTGACGTGAATTACAAGTAGAACTAGGTTTTTCATATAGAAGTTTAGCAAGTGAGCGTACTCTCGGACACTTAACAGCTCATTCTTAGGGTCAGTGTGAGATTAAACCTCGTAGATAGTCCACTAGAAGACGGTAAATCGCCTGTGAACGAGATAGTTAAAAAAATCAGTTTGGCCACTGTATATGAATGTGTGCGACATTAGCGACATTGTAATACAAAAGAGAAACAAAACAGAGTCTGTCGCTTCTTAACCACTTCATACAAGTGTAGTGTGCTGTCTGGATTGGGTGATGCCTATGTATTCAGGACAATGATAAGGAAAAGACTAATAATTTTCTTCTTGTAGCTCATTTAAGCTTATTAGCATGTAAAAGTGAAGAAATCGAAATATACAGACAAAACTTTGCTTACTTCGAAATCGTGTCTCCCAACAGAGATGGTAATGGTTAAAAACCAGTCATTTCACCGAAAAGACATAAATAATCTTTGAGCACAAAAACTCATGCATTAGATTTGATTAAAGGACTCTATCAAAATATGTTGTGTATCATAAGATGTGTTCGATGTTGGAAACCAGAAACCAAACGTCAAATCGCGTATTTTTGGGTATTTTGAAGCTGCAGTATTATTGTTGTAAGTATTTTCTGTTGAAAAACACTCACTAACAATATTCATGGGTGACAGCGAATTTTGTTAAGTTTACGCAGTTCACTTTTGAAGTATGGAAAGAATAATTCTACGCTAAAAGTTGGAGCGAAGTGATAGTCGACCATATACAATTTTTACCCCTGTATCATACGTATCCGATTTTATTAGACAAGTAGTTCATTTTTATTCATTAGGGCTATTCTGCTACCATTATTTATGTTAGCGATCAGCTTTCCGATAAACTATTTCCGATAACCTAGCCTAGCCGCCCGAGATGATTTTCTGAACTGAAAGTTGGTGTTAATGTACCTAAACTACACTAAAATGGCCATCGTTTCGTATTTTATGATTAAAAATGATTTTAATGCGAAAAAACATCATAGAACGTTTAATGACACAGACGTTTAGTAGATCTCTCTCCTTAATATCGAGAAAATTTCTCCATAAATTTTTCTCTTCAGAAGCGTTATCAGTAAATGACTTATATATTCGTGCTTCGGGATGTCATAAGACCTTGATTAGTATAACAAAATTATTTATGCGTACAATGTTTACATGAAATCATGTAAGTTATGTGTTGGGGTAGAGGTTTGAATGTAGGTAAATGGATAGTCCATTTATTCGCTTTCTATCGTCGGGAATTGAAGAGCGATTGTCCTATACACTGTCATAACTGGTGTAATGTTCAGCTGTCATAGGTATACCAGGATTGTTTGTTTTATTTTAATCATTATCAAATAGGTGTAAGTATTTCTGATGCAACTATCATGTACAAGTATATCAGAAACGAAGGGAATAAAAGCGGAAAGAGTGAAGAAACTGCAAGCTATACAGATTCATTTCATGCTGTACTGTACAAAAAACTGAAAAAAATGCCGCATTTGTTCCCTAAGGAAACCGGTAGACAGACAGAATAAGAAAAGTGTATCCTTCTTTCTCTTCCTCCCTCCCTGTCTCTCTCTCTCTCTCTCTCTCTCTCTCTCTCTCTCTCTCTCTCTCCCTCTCTCTCAGAAAAATCGTTTAGATGACAGATGCAAAACTTTTATTTCAGGTCACGACAATTTGCAGGTAAAGAAACGCTGGGTAGGAAGGACGTTATCATTACGCTATTGTGTAAATGAGGAAGAGGAGAACTTTAGATCGACGAATCAGTTTGAAATAGCAGACACTGAGTGAAAAAGACTAAAGAGATTGATATTTATTTTTCCGCCCGCGCTTACTTCCTACGACCGCAGCACATGCTGTACCATTGCGAAAATAATTTCTCTATGGAATGTGCAGAGTAAGATTTAGAGACAAACCAAGACTGCTGGCAGTGCCGCATCAAAGTTCGTTGTTTAGCAGTGCTAAGGTATTTACCATCAAAGTACGTCCTGAGGAGAAACGACTAAATACACAACGTGATCCGTTTATCTTGATCACCCCGGACAACTTTATGGCAAAAAAACCCCAAAAAAAACTAGCAGATGTTGTTTAGCTAGTACAGGGTAGGTTTATGTGAGCACAACGTCCATTAACGAAGAGAAGGTAGAAAAGCCACTCATCTTTGGAGAATGTAAGCTAGCTGAAGAGTAACTGCAACAATGTTTCTTATTTACAATACGGTTAGGCTACATGTAGTACATTACTGCTGTACTTTTAAATGATACGTAGTGTACTGTCAAGGCAGTCCTTGATTAAGAAGTGCATCATCATTACTCAGACGATTGACTGAATGATCGATGTCCATTGTCCTGGTGTTTGCATTTGTTTATTGTCCTGTCCAGCAAGTGGACGAGTTAACTCACCCGGGGTACCTGTACTGTGTGTCAGTACAGGAGAGTCAAAGTCATTTTTCTGTCACGGTTCCAATAACGTCATGTTTACATGAATCGTGCACAGTGAAACGTCCTCTAATATGTCTTGAGGAGAAGAAGGGGATTACCGAATAAAAAATGCAAGGTGCTGTTTGGAAAAGATTACTGCTGTTCGTATGTTCGCAACGAACAAATGTACAAGAAATGCAGTTGTGCTGGTTAATGTCTCACTGGCTGCTAAAAAATATTTGCTTGCTACATTTTTTTATTTTGCTACAGGACAAAAAGTTATTTGAGGTGATAAAAACACGGTGCACGCATTATTTTAGTCTTGGTCGTCCTGAATCTGAGTGCGAACAAAGTCCGTTTTGGCGTTCCTCTGCACTAAACTACACGAGAACAACATTGCAGCTCGCAAATTCGGTTTCTGTTGACCTGACTCACAGTTTTGACGAGCCTAATATTACAATTTCCACGCGGATTTCTTCGATGGCCTCAACTTACTGGCGTGAGAAATTTAACACACTGTTCTATAAGAAGTGGAGGGATAGTTGTAGTGAACTGTGAGTAGGGCATCAGACGTGTATCGCGGTTTCCGAAGCGCCGGACGGTATGACAAATCTATTGGTACCACAATATCACAAACATTATTCAGGAACCTATGCTTATTCAGAAGTGGAAGTGAATTCACTTAAGGTCACAAAAGATAGGTTTTGTGTCAATGCAGAAGTTCATATGACTTACGAAACAAGCACGGATGTGTATCGCCATTATGCTCTTCTGGAATATTTAGAAAAGCCGTGCCAGAAACGAATAAATCACTTTCTGGCAGGAAGGTAAAGATGTAAAATCGATTAACGCGCTTTCAATTGGACACCACTTCGGCGACTTGCGTGTCCCTAACCTACTCTAGTTATTCACCCGGGGAAAGTCGACCTACAGTTTAACGTAGAATCCGATCGACGTGTCGTTAATGGTGGCTCTTGATATAGTTAAGAAGTGAAGGCGAGATTCAAATTCCGTGGCCCCACCGGAATTCGAACTCGTGATCTCTCTAAACCACCAATCTCGAAATTTGTGCTAACCATGAATGCATTGAGAAGTTGGAAAACATGTTCAGTGAATTTATAGACTCTCGTTTACGTAAATGGGAGCACAAGAAAATAAACTGTCCCAGTGTGTCCCTCGTACAAGAAAAACAGAAACGATAATCTGTGTCAAAGATACTCTTTAATGATCCAAAACCGATTAAAAATATTTGTGTGCCAATATGTAACCCTGCTTTGATACATATTTAGAGAAACACTGAATTACGAAAATAAATGAACTTCACCATCGCAAAATAACTTGGCTTCACCAGTTTATGAAATGCAACACAGAAAACGTGTTTCTTGGTTGATACGAGAGAAATAATTCTCTCCGGTAAAACAGCTGGGAAATATGCTCCTGAATCAACATTTGAAAGCCATATTTACATGATGTGCTATGACTTTTGGAAAATCATGTTCGTTATGTCAGTTATTACTTGTCATTATTAAATTGGCTATTTCTGCCTTTACTTGCAGCATCGTGGCTATAATCGATACATCTGCACAATACTGGAAGTATTGTTTACAGACTGGGTAATGTGAAACGAACTCTATCGTTTAATTTTAGTATAGGCTGTCGACATTGTAAGATATATTGGGAAATTGCTGAAAATACTCAAGGCTGTCGCTGAAAGAGTACAGATAAACTGCTGCCGGGTGTCTTTCCCCCATGTTCGTAGAAGGAAGTAAAATACTGAACAGTTCTCAGATTGAATGCCTCCGGAGGCGATAGAATATCTTTCGTCTAGTCTTCGTTATTCTTACGAGATTATCATGTTGGTAGTAGTCGAGCCTTTTTAAACTAAATCAATAACACTGTAGTTCGAAATGCTGCATTTTCATAGAACGAATGGTGTCCTTTAACCAACATCACCCGCGTAAGAATGTTAAAAATTGGGTAAAGCATCGGGAAGTTATAAGATTAACATGCTGAACAACGAGAACGATGAAAATTTTCTGAGACCAGTTACCTCATGTGAATTAACGCGAACTGTAAATGTTCGTCCTTCTCTTTTATTGCTGACAACCGAGTTTCCGTAACGTGATTATCAGCATGGTAATGTAAAAATACTGAAGTTGGCACCAGATATAAGCGGGTATCTCACCTTGAATACTCTTAGCCGCCACAAGCTTGGAGTAGTTGACATGCGTAGCAGGTACAGGTTACTCTCTTCGGAAAGGGCAAGTGTCACGACTCGAGCTATTCTCCTCGGCGGCTGTTGAAAGCGACAGTTGTCACCACTCTTGGTTGACACGTCTCCGTGGCTCACGGCAGCAGGACCTCCTTCCAGACACTGAGGAGTACGGCGGCGTATTGTGCACTGCTAGCCAGGTCGGGGGTCGCGTGAAGACTGCAGTCTCAGCCCCCTCGCCACCTGCAGCCTGGAGGCTCCAGTCTGCAGCGGCTTCTGCAGCGCTGCAGGGAACGTCTCCAGCCGCCTCAAGGAGCCACTTGTTATGCAGGTCGCCTCACAACCCTGGGAACGTAAATATCTCTGGCTCACTGTGCGGAGAACGCCCTGTGGCACACTCTCCCACGGTATGATTCGCTTCCATAGACAACTGGAATATCAACTTCAGACGTAATACGCTCCAAACTCACTGCTAGACTAGGGAGCATGTTAACTGATAATTGGATGAGTGAAAAAGAAAGAAGATCAAGAATTGCAGTGGCAAAGCTTGCTTGCCCCCCCCCCCCCCCCCAAAAAAAAAAAAGATAATTTAGTACGCAGTGAATTTAAGCCGGAGTTAAGAAAAAGGTTGAGTTTTTTCTATGCAGCTGATAAAGCTGGACATCGAAGAAGAGAGGAAGAGACAATATTGAAGCGTTTGAAACGTGGGTTTGAAGGAAAACGTAGGAAATGAAATGGGTGGTTAAAATGAAGAATAGTGAAGTTCGAGAAAGTGTAAAAGGCGAAGGAAATCTCCTTAACTTGGTCAAGGAAAGGAAAGCAGACTGGGTGGCACATAAACGTCAAGGAAAAGAATTCTAGGTATAGCTGTCTAAGGTACAGCTGAAGGATGGAAGAAAATAAGAAAGAGATAAGTCAAAATGCTGGATGCATTGAAAAGAGGAAGACGCAGCACTACGTAGTAGTTGGCTTGGGACAGGATCAGATGAAGAGAGTAATGTTGCCAGGAACCTGCCAATAGGCAGAAGCCTTTATGATGGTAACGATATAACATGTTTAGTAGATGATGTGAAGGAATAATATTTCTGAGAGTGATCCATCAAAGGTGATACGAAAAGTGTGAGAAATTCATTAGTGAGACACAGTTTGGATTTAGGAAGTGTTTAGGTACAAGAGAAGCAATAGTCGCACTACAAGTTCTAGTAAAAAACTGCTAAGATCAGGGTAAAAATGGAGGCCTCTGTTTTATTGACTACCAAAAAGCATTAGATAGAGTACAACATCATAAACTCATGGAAATCCTCAAAAGAATTGATATAGATGAGAAAGATATCCGCTGTATAGAGAATTTATATTGGAATCAGACAGCGCAGGTTAAATTTGATAATGAGGTGACAGATTTGGTCAATATATGAAGAGTCCAACAAGGATATATACTGTCACCCCCGGTTATTTAGCTTATACTCTGAGAGTATTTTTCAGGAGGCACTTGATGATGTAGATAGGTTAACGGTGTGTATATCAACAACATTCGCTGTGGTGATGACACGGTATTGATAGCTGATAAATTAAGATGACCTTCAAGAACTCGTCAACATAGTAGGAGATTAAAGCAGTGTGAAAATCTACGATTTCACGGGTCTGTAATAAATGAGTCAACAAGTTTAAATACCTCGGGACCTGGCTTTTTGAAGACTGTCGAACAGAGTTGGAAATAAAATGTCGCATAGAGAAGGCCCGAAACGCCTTCAAAAAAATTTGAGAATATACTTACAAGCACAGACCTAGACCTAAACCTTAGACAGTCCGATTTGTAAAATGCTACATGTGGCCCGTGCTTCTATATGGCTCCAAAGGATGGACACTAAATGTGACAACAACGAAGAAGTTAGAGGCCTTTGAAATGTGGATTTATCGCAGAATGCTTAAAATGCTGTGGACTGCAAGAATAAGCAACACCGAAATACTGGAACGAACGAACAAGCAGCGAGAAATGTTGACAGTGCTCAAAAGAAGAAAAACTGCGTACCTAGGACATATAGTACGGAACACCAAATATTTCTTTCTGCAGTTAACTATAGAAGGGAAGATTGAAGGGAAAAGAAGACAAGGGCGAAGAAGGACAGCGTGGTTGGACAATCTAAAGCAGTGGACAGGACTACGAAGTGTAGACCAGCTATTACATACTGCGGTTCACAGAAGAAAGATGCAACATGTGGTAGCCAACATCCATTAATGGATAAGCAGCAGCAGCGGAAGAAGAAGAAGTGAAGGAATCCTGTAACTTTTCAAAGTAAAGCTTTAAGGACGATTCAAGGGGTAAATAACAAACAGACTAGCGCATGCAAGGAGAGAATTCTTTAACAAAGGAAATCTACTCGTGTGAGTCCTGAACTGGGAGGAAACCGGGAAAGAAGAAACTCAGGAAGTATGAGATGTAATGTTACTGAGGTATATTGAAAATCAAGTGCTCTGATGAAGTAATAAATGAGGAGGTTCTCCGTAGAATCAGCGAGAGAAGGAATATATAGAATACACTTACCAGAACTAATAGGACGATGGAACATGTGATAAGACACTAGGTGTAACTTCCAAGGTAATAGAAAGAACCATAAAGGGCAAAATAATTGAGCATTTTGAGTTGTAAAGGGATGAATAAATTGTCGCAGGAACGAAAATAGTGGCGGACTGCATCATTCAGAACACACATAAGTAAAAAATAAATAAGAAATAGAAAGAACTTTTAAACGGGAGAGATAGAAATCACAGTAATTATTCTGGGATCATATATATTTAGTGGTGATTTCATCTGTAAATTTTGCAGCGTGGCGCCGTTTCCTGTTTAATATCACGAGGAATTCTCTATTTACAGTTTTTTTCCTTTTCAACACTCTTGTAACTGAAAACCGCTATTTACGACTTCAAATCAAAAATGTTGACGATGCTTCTGATCTAACGGACACTGTCTACAAATATTATGCAGAGAGTCCTGGGAGAAATGATCAGTAGTCAGGGATACGACAGCAACGATCATACGAAGTAAAAAAGTTCATTAAACTTGTGCTTTAAAATGCGTACCTTAAGAGCTATGAGCACTTGTTCATCTTCTATACTGTGACTTTCAGGTATTGCAGGCTCTCTGATATCCATATTTTGGGGAGGGGGGGAGGAGAGTTATTATGGACCAAAGCAAAAAGAAAAATTGTCTAATAAACATGGCCACTAAAATCCATACCATAAGAGCTATGCGCCTGTATTGAGTAGAAGAGATTGTGCTTCACAGTGGCGAAGATGGACAAGCGCTCATAGCTGTTAAGGTATGCACCTTACTGTCCATGTTTACTGGACATTTTTTCTTGTTTTGGTGCATACTACCACACATCAAAATATGGAAAGCAAAGAGCGTTCAGTAGATGATATTTGTTTCACAGTATCGAAGATGAAGTGGTCATAGCTGTTAAGATATGGCCTCGCAAGGTTAGCCGAGCGGTCTCAGGTGCTGCAGTCATGGACCGTGCGGCTGGTCCCGGCGGAGGCTCGAGTCCTCCCTCGGGCATGGGTGTGTGTTTGCCCTTCGGATAATTTAGGTAAAGTAGTGTGTAAGCTTAGGGATTAATGACCTTAGCAGTTAAGTCCCATACGATTTCACACAGATTTGAATATTTTTTTTGTTAAGATATGTATTTTAGAGCCCATGCTTACTAGACCTTTTTGCTTCGAATGATGGTCCATGTCGTATCTCTAAATATTGACCATTCGTCCTGGGACATCCTCTATGATAACAGTCAACCGTACTTGCGCAATATAACGGTTTCATAAGAAAACTCCGCAGTTTCCTTATGAAACGAGTACAGCTGTTGTCATCTGATAGGTACTTTTTTCTCAAATTAGTGTTTTTCCTCGCTGAATGCGTAAGGCTGTGTTCGCTGAGCATGCAGTCCAATAGAATACGACTACATAATAACAGATATTGTGAAGAAGCTCTAAGTGACAACTTCGCAGTGAGACTTCACCGTTGCATAGCTACAGGAAATCAGTGGCCACATTGCCACAAGAAATGAACAAACAAATCTTTACGAACTCTGTAGTTAGTGGAGATTCGCTAGTAATAAATTGAATTAGGATGCTCACGCCACTTGTTAGTGAAATAATTTTCTTAGCAGCTTGGCTACGAATGCCTATACTCAGGAGTAGCATGTGCTCCGACGATACACATGTAAGAGTACCCATTATCTCATTTTTTCTTGTAACCTGATACATTTTCTGTTAGTAGTTAAATGTGGTAGGAATTTCAGCCGACGAACATATGTAATGAGATTAATAATTATTCACTTTTGTTAATGATTACCCACTATATTACGCTACCTCGCCCGTCGATTCTACGAAGTGCGTGAGTAAAACGGAAGCAAATTTAAGGTGTTGCGGTGCTTAACGCTTCACACGCTTCTGTACTGAAGAGGGCCTGTAGGTGTAGGTACTTTTTCCTCTCTAACGTCTGGCTTTTTTCAGGACGCTTTGTATCAGCGGAAAGTCTTCGTACCTGCAGCTATATTATGTTTCTGGTGTTTTGGTTGAGCGGTGATCATTAATTTATCGTAATAATATACAGGTAATTACTTTCCGGAGCTTTTTATTCCTGAAACGCGCGTAATTGCTACGGTCCCGGAGGAGAGGCAATTTTATGGCCGTCCGAAGAATAAAGCGGTCTGTACTTGTTAGCAGTAATTTAGAGAGCCGCGTTTCAAGTGGCGGGACAAGACAGCTGGCACTCGCCGTTCCCGGAACCACACACGCCAGTTCGCTGCTCCGCATACCACATTACACAGAGTGCCGGAGGATGCGTCGTACCGCTTTTCGTCGCTTCCTTTCCCGCTCCTTCCGCGAAAGGAGGAGGAGCAAGATGGTTCACTGTCTCAGAATGATACCTAATCTCCTTTCCCTTCCCTCTATTGTCCTTGAGCGAAATGATAACTCAGTCACTGTCTGATTTTGTCCCACCCGTCTTCAGATTTCTTGGTTCTGTACTTAACCTTGTTCAAAAGGAGGAAGGGTTTCATCGATTATTTTCCTAGTAATGGCTGTGTTCATTCGATTTGTGTTTTTAGGCAATATCCTTCTTTAATAAAACATGGTTGCTCATATCGAAACTGGATTTCAGTGCTTGTGGTATCCTCCGTATGGAAGAATTTGTACACAAAAAAAAAAAAAAAAAGAAAAGAAAAGGTTCAAATGGCTCAGAGCACTATGGGACTTAACAGATGAGGTCATCAGTCCCCTACAACTTAGAACTACTTAAACCTAACTAACCTAAGGACGTCACATACATCCATGCCCGAGACAGGATTCGAACCTGCGACCGTAGCGGTCGCGCGGTTCCAGACTGAAGCGCCTAGAACCGCTCGGCCACCCCAGCCGGCAATTTATACACACATAATTTATGATATCCCTACCAAGAGTCATTACACAAGTCGTGACACAGTCGCGAATAGTACAGATCCAGAAAGTGTAGATTAAATTCTTTTATATCCGAGTCTGATGATTAAATTTTTGGTCCTTAGACTACAGGTTGCAGTCAGCGATGAGCCGCTTCAGATCTGTACTAAAAGATCTCCTAATATAATGAAGCCATAATGGCCTATCAAAAATTACATCGTCGTACATATTTAAAACATAGTTATAAATTAGGCCACAGAGCCGGCGGAGTCGTACTATTAACAGCGCTACTGTTCATAGCACTAAACTGCAAATTTATATTATCATGGAATGGTAGAAAAGTTAATGGAGTTTTCAACGTTGTCAGCCGTATTCTCAAAGTATCCACCTTAGATTGTGATGGAATGCCACAAAACGTAAGGCATCTGTGCTGCATCAAATCTCGTGGAAAACGTATAGCGCCGATCTTCGATAAAAATGTCAAATTATTTGCACGGGGTACACCTGTAAAATTATTTTACACTTATTTCTCCTCTGAGTTTTTCGGTAGCTGTTACGTAAGTCAATATCGTAGAAGGAACTGCATGGGTTTCTGTTGTTTCAAAATGGTTCAAATGGCTCTGAGCAATATGGGACTTAACATCTGAGGTCATCAGTCCCCTAGAACTTAGGACTAGTTAAACCTAACTAACCTAAGGATATCACACACAACCATGCCCCAGGCAGGATTTGAACCTGCGACTGTAGCGGTCGCTCGGTTCCGGACTGGAGCGCCTAGCACCGCTCGGCCACAACGGCCGGCTCTATAGTTTCAAACCAATGTTTTTCGTGAAGTCGATTTGCTCGTGAGTATTGTCAGTGTAGCTTCTGTCCATTCCGATTGCTAACTGAAAGTGAGCGAATGTGATCTACATGCATTTCTCACCGATCCTACCTCTGTTACAATCTAGAAAACGAGCAACTACCTTTAGTAGTTATGGCGCTGTGAAAACGAAAGACCCTCTTTATATGTTTCTGTGGCAGTGCAGGCTTAGTACCTTGAAACAATTTTCCCAGGTGGGAACCGCCAACAGACTGAAAAGACCGAGCGCAGATGATGTCCAGTTATCAGCTCCACAATTTATCGTGTAAAGACAATTTTTAGGTGGAATCGTGTAGAAAAGATTCTTGATGAACTCGTGTCAATCAAGAGCCCTGTTGGGAGTATCTGATCCATAGTTATTGACAGAAGAAGTGAGCCTGGCAGAGGAATGAATCCACATGGGACGTGAAGACGTCGCATTCTGCACAATCTTGAGTGCCTTAAGCTAATGTGAGTACGGGTTGCCGACAATGTGATCGCTAGCAGCAACGCGTACACTGCCTGACGAAAATAGTCAAGCATCCAGAATGTGGCAAGGAAACGAAGTGAACCTTCACGGTGTAATCTACCCCCCTTCTTCCTAATTCCAGTTATTGTCCTCAAGAAGCAAAGTCTTTTATGAAAAATTTGAGACGAGCGAAGATTACAATAAACTTTCATTTTGTCACATTTTAGTATATCATACAGTCTTTTGAATTTTCACATAAATAAAGCCGCAATTACACTGTTCGCCAAAATACAAAAATACGTCCTATCACATCAGAGGCACGCTTACTACTAGCTCACTCTGTGGTAATAACCGTATTCCAAAGGGTTTACAATTTTTCTTGACAAATGAATTTCTGCTAATGTCATACATGAATTCAGAAATAAACATAGTAAACAGTATTAGATTGCGTAATTAATAACAAACATTTTAAGTGTGCCAAATAATTAATAATTTCAAATGTTTCTAAAACAATTTTAACTGTACATTCAGAGCTAGTACATATCGATTGTAACATCGAAAATAAGGTAATTTTTTTCATAAATTTTAGTTTGAAATATAATACATTAAGTATAAATTATATGAAAGTTTTCGGAACAGCAGCTAAGACAATATTGACCTGTCCAAAATTCGAAAAATAATGCTGGTATCGACAACTACTGTTGAGGAAAAGTAATGCTAGAGGAGGATGCCCTATTGCAACGGGCTGAGAGAGTATCTGACTTTATTTCTTTGGCTACAAAATCGAGTCAAATTTAAGAAGAACTTGGCAGTATCAGCCCATTTACCAGTATGGCATTGCACCGCTTCTGGCCTGAATGCATGCACCCATTTAGTTGGGAAGGATGTCACAAAGCTCTGTAGTGTCTCCTGGGTCACAACTATTGTAACTGGTCACTGATAACCTAGATACGGGCACTGGGATGAGTTGATGCCCGAGCTGTTCCTGCAGAATTTCTATTGGGGACACTGGATCCTGCTGGCTATGGGGGAATCTCAGCGCAGACAGTTCATAGAGACACGTACCATGTGTGAACGAGCATTGTCGTGTCAAAAAATGGCACCACGACACTGTCGCATAAGAACTAACACATGTCGCAGGACGTCTGTGATGTACCGTTGGGCTGTCAGAGTTGCCTCAGTCACCACCTGCCGTGACTTGAAGCCATACCCGATGGTTCTGTGCGCCATGGCGGCAGAAGTAACACGGTGTGCCTCTCCAAATCATTTGAAGAATGGGGTCTCTCCCCATGTCACCACTACACTCGTCGACGATGGTCACCCGAGTTAGTGTAGGGCCACTATTCATCGCTGAACACAATGCGACGCTATTCGTCAGCAGTACATGCTTCCCGATCAGGACACCACTTCAAACTTAACCGTTTGTGCTACGGTGCTGACGACGGCTCAAGCGTGAGACGATGCTCCCTATTCCAGCTGCTGCTAGGCTCCGACCAGTTGTGCGGGATGACAAAATGTTGCAAGAAGTCCACTAGTTGTTCTCGGATGGCAGGCGCAGATGTGACTTTTCCGGCTTTCTCGACGGACCTGTTGCAAATACACTCCTTGCCCCCGGATTATAGTGTGCAAGTCCCACAATATTTCGTCGATACAACTGTTCGACATCGTCAGGTGGTGGTAGATGCCATTGCCGCTGCTACATGATAGGATTACGAAGTGCTCAGTCTACAATAGTCCGCAGCTCGTGGTCTCGCGGTAACGTTCTCGCTTCCCGAGCGCGGGGTCCCGGGTTCGATTCCCGGCGGGGTCAGGGATTTTCACCTGCCTCGAGATGACTGGGTGTTGTTGTGTCTTCTTCATCATCGTCTTTCGTCCCCATTATGGTCGGAGGAAGGCAATGGCAAACCACCTCCGCTAGGACCTTTCCTATTACGGCGGTGCGGCTCTCCCGCATCGTTCCCTACGCTCTGTTACGGAGTATGGGACACCATCATCATCATCAGTCTACAATATGGCGATCCTCCTTGGTGGTGGCCAGACATGGTTGATTGGAAGCTTGACGACCAGTAGGCCTGCCGTCATGTTCCCATGCATTCCAATACCTGGCCACGGTCATATCCAAATACCCCACAAATCTGGATATTGCCCTGCTCGACCAGCCAAAAAATGAATACCCACAATAAGGCCCGTTTCAAATTGCGTCAGGTGCTGAGAAGGCAGGCTCATACGAGTACGCGACACACAGTGGCTACTCAAATCTAACGTTATCTACGTCTCTTGTACATCCTACCAGAACTGCTAACAACACAAAACAAGAAAAGCATATGCTCTCTCGTGGTCGTTCTACCTATCACAGAGAATTGCAGCTCTAATCATTTTCTTACCCACGGATGGCGCATACGTGGGCGAAATTACATTGACATCCGACCAGATCTTCTGGGTGCTTCAGGCTTTTTTGTAAGGCAAAGTACATCCATTTCGCTGAAACGGCAAAAGCCAGAAAAGTTTTCTGCAGCTGAACTTTCATTTATTAATTCTGTTTGATCGTATTACGAGTACGTAACTTGTAACTGACGACAACACAACTTCAGATGATTTAATGCAACAGTAAACCTGAGAAGTAGCGATTAATGATAACTATAAATTCGTTGTTTGATATTATCTGAAATTGTGTTACATTTATCATTATGATGCTGGCTGCGTCAACCACTGTGCACCGAATTTATTCAAGTATTCTTAGAAAATACCACTGAATTTCCTCGGAAAAAGGTAACATTTTGACAGAAATTTTGTAAATACCAAGAAACTAAGCTTTTTTTCCAACGTTTCGGATTGGCATACAAAGTATCTTTATTCCAGGAGAGTAGTGTTAGCACATCACTCTCCCACATGAGATTTATTTACTTCTTCTCGGATCAAATATGAGGACGAAGAAGACACTGATTTTTATATGTAAAAGATTTGAAGATAAATCGGTAAAAATTGGCCAGTTGCGACTAGGACTCGCGCACTGAGGTTTCGATACGAACTATATTATGCATACAGACAGTTATCTATTCCGGGAATCGAGGATGTTGACGGTTTTTATCTGTTATCGACATTGATACTGGCAAGATATTGGTCCCAGGCATTCCGAGACTTTCATTCATGTTTTAATTTGAAACTAACAAAACAATTATTTTTTTCGTGCGATTTAATAAAAAATTTACAATTCCGGAATTTTCCGTTTACTACCACTCCGAAACCTTGCTTCTTGCCAAATTTCATGATTCTAGATCAACGGGAAGTACCCTATAGGTTTTGTTGAGTCAGTTTTTGAGTATCAAAATATGTGATATAAATGTCCGTATCTTTTGATTGCGTTGACTTAAAATCTTAAATTTTTGCACCGCCAATGGACCGTAGATCTTAGAATGTGACATAAATTTGAACTTATACACCAAACTGTTTCAGAGAAAGAGTCTTAACAGACGGAGAGACAAAAACGCATACGTACAAAAAAAAATTACAAAAAAATTGTTTTCGTGTTATATAATTAAAAATAAGAATTTTGGGATTTTTTTCCTTTACTTGCACTGCCAAACCTTGCTTCTTGTCAGATTCCTTGATTCTTCGTCAACAGTTATATGTTGATGTGTGGGTTTTTCAGTATCAAAATATGTGACATAAATGGCCGTCTCTTTTCACTCAGTTGACGTAAAAACATAAAAATTTTTACACTGCTAAGGAACCACAGGCCTTAATATGTGACATTAATAGTCGGACAGACAGGCAGACAGACAGACGAGCAACGAAACGATCCCATAAGGGTTCCATTTTTACAGATTGAGGAACGGAACCATAAAAATCAGTCTAAATTCGCTTCGTTCCTCTGACAGTAATGGTTATTTTCTATTTTCTAATATGAATTTCTTTTCTGGAGAGCATGAGCCTTAGGTGGGACCAACTGAATTGAATATTTTAAAGAATAGTAGCTACTAACTGTCCAGAAAGTAACGAAAACTCTCAGTTTACTGGACTACATCAATATCATTCTGCCACGAGGTTTTAAACTTAAGAAAGACATCAACCAAACCAATTAGGGAAGAAAGTAGACACACTGCATTACTCGTGACGTAGGTCTGATATTAACAGTAACGCAAGGATTGTAGTTAGCCGAAGCTATCTGCCTATATTTCTGTGTAGGAAAGCCGAGGTGACACACGATTCTTAAAGGCCACATCACGTACTTTTGAAGCAGTGATACTTTTTCACTACCATCATTTGCTCCACAAATTCCCCATTTATTCGTCCAATTGCACTCTTACTTTCCTTTCGTGTTTTATTATTATTAGATTTTCTTTTAATGAAATGTGGAAATTCGTTATCAGTTGGAATGAAACATACCAAACGGCAAGAAATTCCCTTGTCTGTTGGACACTTTTGACCATTTTCTATAAACTCTCGGGCACAACTCGACTCGATTTTTTCCTGGATTGGCTACGAAATGTGCATCGAATGAAGAGAAAGCGCACAGAGCTGACTGAAATACTCGATGTCAATCGTAATTAGACGAACAACGTACATAAGAGAATAAAGAGTGTTATATTTTGTGTTTCAATCTTACTTTGCCCTCCTGGTCGCAAGCTGGAGACACGCAGTAGGCAAGGACGGGTATTTTAACGTTTGCGTCTTGTACCGTATACAGGGCGAACCAGAACCGTACCGACATACTTTCAAAAGTTGTTCAGGTATACCTACTCAATACTGCTCACCTCAGAAAAAAAATTGAGTAACCCAGGCGGCCACTGGTCCAGATAGAGGACTTTCCTCCTCTATTAAACAATAATAAAAAAGGAAGGCACAACAAAAACGTTCCTAGAGACCAACTCTAACTCAGCTGGAGATAGAAGGCTATGGACAATGATCAGTTCTGACATTCGACAGAATGACTTAGGGAAACTGTAGAAAATGTAAGTCAGTATGGTCGTACGGAGCTGCAGACATCGCCTCTACAAATTGTGAGAACAGTGTCTCAGGCACACTGCCATTTTCCTTGAGTCCAGGGATTTTAGAGCCCTATACTTCTGATTGTGTTTGCTCCCGTTTTCACTAGCAAAGAATGTGACACAACTTCTTCTTCTCTTCAGGTATTAGGTAAAATTCTCTGTTACTCTATCCATCTCTTTCGATGTATTTCTGTCTCTCTTCTTCTCCCTCGGCCCTTAGCCTCTAAGGTAGGTCTCTTACTCGTCATTATTTCTAGGTGCTCGTTCCATTTTCCTCTATAATATAAAATTTTACCATTTAGACTAAACATTTTAATGCTTCTCTAACATCTTCATGCCTTGGTCTGTCTTCTATCGTGCAACCTCTCTCCTCAGGAATTTTACTTCTTGTGCATGAATATGGCTTTCTTGCTTATTGGTAATCATAGAGCAATTTGGAGAATGCAACAGTACTGTGTAATTTAATTCAGATAACTTCCCTGGTTTTGTTTTTAAGCTTTCTGTTGATCGATCCACGTAGCCTTCGTGGAAGCACTTTCAGTTACAAAATAATATAGAAGTTTATGAAACAGACACAAAGGACAACATTTTAGCGCAAATAAAACTGTGTTAATGGAATGTCGGTATGCTGAAGAGAGAACTTACGTATTACGGACATTGTGATATGATATTTGGTGTCTGTATGGGGGAGGGGGGGGGGGGGGCAGTGTTAGAATTTATCCAGCTATAGAAAGTCTTAAGATGAGGGAGGTATTCATAGAACGGATGTTAACATTGACAAACAGTCGTTTCGACAAGAAAGAAGAACGAAAATTTCGAGTTATTCCATGGCACATAACTTATAATGACTGGATACATGTGGTAAGCAAAATATGCTGGTCATTACAAGTAACTAAGCGATTCAGTCGTTTGATCAGGATTTGCACGTTTTCAATATCCAAAACTACGGTTAGGTTTATCACCATATCGACAGTTAATTCTTCAGACTGATGAAGTTGTGTCTTTCTTCATGAAGACTGGCAAAAGACTGGTCATATTCTTCTCGAAGGACCTTCGTGACGTTCCTCTGCAGTGACTTAGAGATAGTCGTAGACGTATTTGAGCCACTGCTTTAACCACCCTTTTTATCGATATTATTATTCTGTTAAGAAAATTAGCTCCTAATTCCAAAATTTAAGATTTTACAGCTAAGTAGGTTATTTTAGTTATGACCTATACGATAAGCAATTGTAAAAATGTTACAGGACATTATTTAAAGTTGAACAAGAAAAATATTAGTGAGATAATTTTCTTCGGGATTTCAGATTTGGTGCGTTGTAGAAAGGATAGCGTTAACGTCTCTTGTAGCTGCCGAGACAATTGCAGAACTAACATTACTTCATTTGAATAAAGGGCAGGAAGAAAACAGGCTATAACATTTTCAAGGATATCATCTCAGCGTTCATCTAAAGTTATTTGGCGAAACTATACGAAATGTCAATCTGTATTCTTTTAAGGAATTTATACCCCACTCCTCCAGAATGTGAGTCAAGTGTTTTCACCTGGGATAGGGACGTCGAGACAAATGTTAGGATCTCTGTTGAAGCTTCCTAGCTTAGATTTCGCGCGGTTGCTCTAAATCAAGCCATTAAATGTCCGCCCCCGGTAGCTGAGTGGTCAACGCGACAGACTGTCAATCCAAAGGGCCCGGGTTCGATTCCCGGCTGGGTCGGAGATTTTCTTCACTCAGGGACTGGGTATCGTGTTGTCCTAATCATCATCATTTTATCCCCATCGACGCGCAAGTCGCCGAAGTGGCGTCAAATCGAAAGACTTGCACCAGACAAACGGTCTACCCGATGGGAGGCCCTCGTCACACGACATTTCAATCCATTAAATGAGGAAGAGAGAAGACATCTTAACGCATAAATTTGTGTTGGATGTTAGCAAATATCTCTTTTTCAGGAATGCTGTTATTGATATTGTCATTCTTCATTTTACATCCTCTCTGCTTCGGCTGTCTTCACTTTGCCACTCAAATATTAAAACTCATATACTACTTCTGGTGTCTGATATCCTGATCTACTTCCCTCAGCATCGCCTGATTTAATTCTGTTACATTCCATTAATCTAGCTTTACTTTTGTTTATGTTTTTTTCAACGCAGTATCGATTCCGTTCAGCTGCTCTTCCACGTCCTTTGCTGCCTCTGACATAATTACAGAGTCATTGCAAACCTCAATATTTTTATCTCTCCTTCTCGAAATTTTTATTCATTTTCCTAATTTCTTCTCAGTTTCCCTTACTGTTTCTCAATATACGGATTAAATATCACTCGATTTAGGCTACATTCGGTCTCATCCCTCAACTTCTCCTTCACTTTTATATCCCTCGACTCTTAGATTTTACATTGTTTTCCTAAATCACTTAAGGCGAATGGTAGGACGGCCCTTTTGAAAGAGTCATGGCGAATTTCTTTCCCCGCGTTGTTAAGATCCTACATGACAAAGGTTTCTATGTGACAATCTTCTTTTTGATATTGTCAGCTTGTTGAGCGCTTTGGATAGGTCGCTGGGTGCTTTCTTCACAGCTATACATGCCACTTCAGAGGACAGAATGGAGTTGTAACGATCACGCTTTCTCAGAAATGCTGCGGAGAACTGAGATATTTCCCTTTGTAGGGACTTTTTAGAGCTCGCCGGAAACTTCTTCATTAATACTACCCGAAGCCCTGAAAGCTTTTATTCATTCGTTATAAGGAGAGAAGGAAACGTCTCCAACAAAATTCGCCCGTAATGAGAAAAAGTCTGCAAATAAAAGATATATTAATGAGATGGAGGCAACTGCTATTGCAGAAGTCGTTGCGACATTAACTAATCGTCCTAATGCGGCTGGCTCCAGTTGCATTGTCTCGTTCTTCCCTCCCTTCTTTCCCGGCAGCGCAGCGCCACGGCGCGCGGACCGAGGGAAACTTTTAAGGTAGCAAAAAAGTGAAACTTGGCAGTCGCCACATTTACTTGGACTGATATTAAAGCGGCTTTGGGGCAGGGCGCACGGCGATGGCGGAGGCAGCAGAAGGGCCGGGGGGTTGGGGGGGGGGGGGAGGGTCTGGCAGCCAAAATGTTATTTTTTGCGCCGTGCCGCGTCGCGCGGCTAAATTCTTGGTGGCGGGGAGGCAGTGCCTTGGGCCAGCTGATAAGGCGCAGGTACAGCCAGGTCCCGCAACAACGGAACGCCGCCTCGTCTTGCGGGACAGTCGGCTTTCTGACGCAGGTCTACACTTCGCGCAGCTTTGCTCCGTGCTCGCGGAAAGAACCGCCGGCCTCCATTGTGGGCTCTTCCGTCTCTGGCTGAAAGCACTGATAATGCAGAGAAGAGAAAACCAGTCTGTGTCAGTCATTTTTTAAAGAATCACTGCTCGTTTTCGACTTGTACTTGATAATCAGGTGATTTTACGAATTCAGAGTGTATCTTTTCCTATAACTGGTAGCGTATGTTAATTCAAAGGTCGGAAGAAGGCAAGGGAATAAGAACTCCACTAGGACAGTGCCTAGTCGAGCACTGAAGTGGTCGAAGGAACCATAGGCTTGAATTCAGTCTTAGTTATGAATCTATTGTGAGATGCACGTACTTCAGTTGTAGCACCAAAACGTTTACGTTTTATTCTACGAAGGAAAAAAAATTCTAAGTGGATCTACCAAGCAAAAGTAATTCTAAATTAAAAGGAAGGTCAACGTTGGTCGTAATATTGATGTTTTATTAATAGCAGAATCGATTTTCGATCACATAGTGATCATCTTCGGTGCTGTACACATTAAACTCAGACACTGGTATCAAGTTATCAATAACCAAAATTGAGAAGCGATCACAATGTGTACAGCACCGAGGATGATCACTATGTGATCGAAAATCGATTCTGCTATTAATAAAACATCAATATTACGACCAACGCTGACCTTCCTTTTAATTTAACATACATGGTCGTTGTGCACACAGCACTCCATGGAGTCGCCAATCAAAAGTAATTCTTTTATCAGTAACTATCCATACTTGAAGATTGGCCAAAACTTCCTTCCCATGGTTTTGTGGTTCATTAATCTGTCGAAAACTATGACTTAACTGCTTTTCTTCCCTCCATAACGTTAAAGTCAACAGTTGCAGATACTGTCTAGTTATCTGGACAGAGCTATGTTTCAAAATGAGTAACAGCTCTGAAAAAATTCTCCTAGCTGCATTGGAAGTGCAAATCACCTCCTTAGAGCGGACTCTTAATATAGTAAACAAAAAAACAAAAAAAAAATTGAACTGTCGAAAAATAGTTTCATTTGGCAATAAATTTTATGTATGTTTTTATTCACAAGTACTAGAGAACTTATGAAAAAAATGTCAGTATTATCTATACCTATTCCTGTAATCTTTTACCGAACATTTAGCTTCAGCAAAATTTGCTTGATTGTACATTTAAAAATATTCGTAAAGGCTATGTAGATAACAGTACACTAAAATGTAAAACCAATATACAACACGACTCGCCTCTCAGTGCATATTTATTAATCGAGTGTGTTTCGTAAGTTTACTTCCGTCTGCTGTTGCAGGTCAAAACCAGTATCGTCCTCGTTGCTTCGACTAATTTACTCAGGTTTTCGGAGCACGTTTTGTGGAATCCGCTCTCTCGTCTCTAGAAATTGTTTGTTGAAATGTTCTTCTCTGGTAACTTGTATACCTGTAACTATACGTCTTGTTTTTTTAATTATAACACGAAACAGATATCTTTTAACGGATATTATAATTTCTCTTTGCTCCATCCTTATACAGAACGCCAATTTTTGACAGAAATGTATAAATACACATTTTAATTTTTTTGTAGAAATTTTTCAAAGGAGTTGCGTGATGTATTGTTAAGGTACACAGTATGACTCAAATCTAAAATTTGAGTTGCCACTGTTGTTGAAGAATCGTTAGCATATCCCTTATCAAGGAACCTGATGTGAATAGCACGATGGACTCCCGTTCGTAAAGAATTGTCACTGTATGAAAGTATCCAAGTACAACATTTGGCTTAGTCCTGTCCACTATCGTTTTAGGACAGGATGTCAATTTCACATATACCTTCCGACGAGTAGACGTGCTCAGTACTAGACATGTTACGTAATTTCTTTCGTCATAGTTTCATAAATTGCTTCCTCTTATGAATATGAAAGTATGTTTGGATTATTTGCTCTGAACTTCAAATGAAGGCATATTATTCTGCGAGAGTCTCTTCCATTAATCAATGAGGCAAAAAGCGCGTACAGTGCTACTTTTCTCTCTTGATGCGCATGTCGTCCTTAATCTCTGACTACCTGGTGAGCGTTACGGATCGGACCTGATATGGGTTACCATTGCTGGGGCTGTCGTTATTGAGAAAATAGGAGATTTCAGATGTCAAAAAACACATAACAAGGTAAAACTGAAGAAGAATTACGAGAGGAAGAGAATACTGAAGAGAGCTAAAGGACTCGTTGAAGATGAGAAAAAACTGGTTATAGAATTTGTTTCTTTATTTCATGTTTTAAATAGATCTTAAGATGGTCATCACTGACCGAAGTCGATCATCTGAGGACAAATCTTTTGCTAGTACAGACTAAAATAAAATACACATATTCTACATTTCCTGGATCTCTGTCTTCATTTGCGAATGTTTTACAGTCTATGCAACTATAGATATTGGATCGATGCTGCACGCTACAATAAGAGTGATAGTAACTGATCAAGAAAAAAAAGTGACGAACGAAGCGTGACTGGTACAACCACAAGACTTGGAGAATCACAATGAAAGCTATACACGTACACTTTCTGTTCATTTTCCTGCATTGTCGTAGTTTTGAAACCGTAGAATACTTTTATTTTAAACGTTATGTCTCCATTTTGAGTTTCAGCGGATCCAAAACTGAAAATTTTAACACATCACAGTTTTGAGAAGGAAAAACTCCATGTGGGTTAAGAAGAAATGGCAGTCACTTAAAGTGAGTTAAGAGCTGTAAAGGATAAGGGTGAGGGTTTCAAATTTTTTGGGCAGTATGGACAGCAGAGTGTGGATGGACGTTTTTGAAATGTCAAGATGTCAGCTTTCTACATCGTACTTCTACGTCTTCGGATCTGCCTTCCTGAAACTAGTTTGTGTGTTCGTTTCACATGAAATTATTCCAAAGCGATATCCTCAGATATTTGAACGGTGTGACATTACAATGACTTATCTGTTATGACAAAGGTGGTAAACTAAAACCACTGCTCAACTAATTTAACTCATTTGTCCTATCGGTGCCAGAGAGAATGCGAACACAGGTAGCTGAAACTTCGCCGTAGTGTAAAACTACACGCTACGGTCGCAGGTTCGAATCCTGTCTCGTGCATGGATGTATGTGATGTCCTTAGGTTAGTTAGGTTTAAGTAGTTCTAAGTTCCAGGGGACCGATGACCTCAGATGTTAAGTCCCATAGTGCTCATAGCCATTTGAACCATTTTTTGTAAAACTACAGTGGGACCCAGGCAATCAGTTATTACAGTGCTGAAGGATACAACTTTCTTTTCGTTGTACAAACTTAGGATTCAGCAGCCGTTGTAATCTTCAATAAAACTTCTCCGGGTATGTTGTTGCTTAGAGCAACGTTTCGGCCACTGTTACTAGAGGCCTGCATCAACGTGTTGTTTTCTTATACAGTGCGAACCGGAACTGCACCCATAAAATTTTGAAGGTTTTTCAGGTGTATTTTTTAAGTATTTTCGTGTAAGAAATCCATGGTCTCTGGTGTATTGTGACGGAATAACAATGTAATTACTCGATTTATTATCCTAATTAATGTTGTTTGTGTGAAAATACCTTCAGAACAGCGAAAAGCCTGTAATGTGCACTCGCCAAAACGCAAAACGAAAACACAAAATAGGCGCTTATGTGCAGCTACAAAAGTACTGTGATGTGGTTGCCGTCTCTACGGCAATAGGTCAGCGTAGCGTCATTGTACTGTTCTTTCATTGCGTTAGTAAACCCATACACGAAGTATTAGGAAACCTGTCCATACTACTATGTACCACCGTTAACGTACGACTAAAACAGCTAGAAAAACAAACGCGAGTCAGAACCGAGCAGAACTGAACGCTAGTTTGAGGGCGAAGAGTACAATAGGCATTATTATTGCCAACAGCGAGTATTGTTAGAGAATGAAACAATTTTGCTGGCGTCCACTTATCTTTGGAGGAATAATCATAACGATAAAGTAAGAGAAGAAAGAGTTCGCGCGGGAAGATTTAAGTGTTCGTTTTTCCCGCGTGCTGTTCGGGAGTGGAACGGCAGAGAAATAGCTTGAAGGTAGTTCGATGAACCGTCTGCCTGGCACTTAATTCTGAATTTCACAGTATCATGTAGATGTAGACATGTAGACGTAGATGTTCCAAATAAGACACACAGTGAATACCGTCGACATTTGCCCTGTTGTGCTGTGCGAATGCATTGTGGCGAGTTACCGGAGTACCAGGGGTCTGTTATATCAAAGTCCTCAGAAAAATTTTGTACCCGGTGTTTACGTGCCGCATGATAGTCTTTTTCAGACTCCTTTGGTAGTATTTGTGAGTAAAATAATTTTAGGTATCAGGCAGCGTAATTATGAAACGCTGAAAGAAATTAAACCACTGACGCTTCAACAGTCTTTGCAGCGGCCCTCTTCAAGGTGAAATACTGCTA